>NC_136807.1:3088784-3156284 GCF_951216825.1 Electrona antarctica
ATCAGATCCTTTCCCTCTCCGGGAAACAAAAATGTATAGAGGAGGAGACGAGAGAGAGAGAGAGAGAGAGAGAGAGAGAGAGAGAGAGAGAGAGAGAGAGATTGAAATAAAAGGGTTGAAAGGGAGGGAGGCGGACAGAAGAGGGGCGGAGAGGCGGGGCCTGGGGTTTTGGTCACGGTCCCGTGTGGGAATATTTAATAACAAACATTAAAAATACCACAGAAATCCTTCACCACATTCCCACGGTCTGAAACGACTACAGCAGATACACGCGCAGCACACGCACGCACGCACGCATGCACACACGCACACACACACACACGCTTGCACAGCACACACATAAACACAGTAAAATCCTAGGTCCGTTTTTATTCTGTTATAGAGTTAAACAAACACTCAGGATTTGACCGCGCACACAGAAACACACCACACACACACACACGCACGCACACGCACGCGCGCGCACACGCGCGTGCACACACACACAGAGTAAATATATACAACATTAAGCAGCATGCATGCATGGCATAGTTAGTGATAAGTTACACAATAGCTGTGCTGTCAAACACATGTACACAAGACATAAACCATTCAACACATGGACAATGTCAACACTGCACGTGCGCGCGCACACGCACGCACGCACGCGCACGCACACGCACACACACACACACACACACACACACACACGCACACACACACACACACACACACAGGAACAAGGAGAGGGGGGGGTGGTGACAGAGGGCTGCCCTGGAGTAGGAAACTAACGCTCCACTTCTTTCCGCTGTAGAAACAATGTCCCTCAAGAGGAGTGTGTGTGCGTGTGCGTGTGCGTGTGTGCGCGTGTGTGTGCGTGTGCGTGTGCGCGTGCGCGTGCGTGCGTGTGTGTGCGCGTGTGTGTGTGTTTGTGTGTGCGGCATGCATTCGTGATGGCCCACACGGCACCCCATAGGAGAGAAAGAGAGAGTTTTGTATGAGGCACACAGACCCATGCACACACACACACACACACATGCAAGCACGCACGCACGCACGTACACACGCACACATGCCTGTACACACGCACACAAACCATGGTGTGGCCATGGTTGTACTAATAACTGCAGTAATAATAGCAGTTTAATAGGTGATAATCATTGATAGGGGCATGATCCCCAAAAACCACATACGGAAATGGATGTGTGTGTACTGTGTGTGTGTGTGTGTGTGTGTGTGTGTGTGTGTGTGTGTGTGTGTGCGTGTGTGTGCATGTGTGTGCGCGCGCGTGTGTTCGTCATGTCGCCAGTGGCTTTATGACCTCGTCTCGTGGATTAGTAATTCCAGCCAGGGATTCCATTCCTCCCTCTTTCACATGTGCGTCAGCACTGTTACCACAACCCCCCCTCCCCCCCCCACAGCAGGCTATTCTGACCACAGTCATGAACACCCACCCACCCACTCACTCGCAACTGAGACCCCCACGCACACTCACACACACACAAAAAATAACAACCTTACAAAATATGTACAGTAGTATAACAGAATGTTATGCTCCACCGTACGGCGGTGTTGCGTGAAAATAACCGATACACAAGCTCACAGCGGCCATTGTGAGCTTGTATATCACCTATTTTTGGCGAGTTACATAAATCGGGCTCTGCGGGTCTCTCTAGGGTCGTGACACACACATTCATTAGATAGGGTTGTTTTCTCCCATTTTTTCGCTATCTTCTTCCCTCCCTTCTTAGTAACGCACCCCCCTCTCTCCCTCTCCCCCCCCCTCTCTCTCCCTCCCCCCCCCCCCCCCCTCTCTCTCTCTCTCTCCCCCCCTTCCCTCCAGAGCTCATGCCAAGTGGACCCTCCCTTTTTCCTGAGTCTAGAGGCCAGAGACGAACCTCCTCAACTGGGTCATGGCACAACGTCTCGCTCCCTCCCTAACACAACTGGAGCATTACACATACCATATAAAGCACTGTAGTTCATTTTGTATTTTTCACTAGTTTTTAGTTTTTTCAATGCATTTTTTGTAATTTTGGTTTAGTTTAATTTCAGTCAGCTCCTCACAGAATAGGCTTTATTTTCTTTCTTTTTTAAAAAAATATATTTTTGGGGCCGTTTCTGCTTTTCTAGATTATACTAGAGATGGGACAGTTATAAGGCCTGACATCGAAATAAAATAAAAAGTCTTCTGAATATATTCAAAGATTTGTGCCGCATTCACGATTTTTCAAAAATAGCAGACCTACAATGAGCTTGTAGATCTGCTATTTTTCAATAGCTAAAGTATAACATATTGCTTAGTTAACACTAGCATGTCTGAATTAAAATCACTACTACTATGACGGCTAACGGTCAGGCTGACCGGTGTTTTTCGTGCAATTCCATTGGCCACTCTCTCCCTGCATCTCTTCACACCTCTCCCCCCGTGGCGGGGGGTTGACGACTTGCCATTGTCTTCTAAATGTCACATTCCAACTAATTCAAGGCAGCGTTTCAACTCGACAGGACAACTCAAAGTTATTTTTCAACATGTATTTATTTAGCTATGCTCAATAGATAGGTGGAAACAATACGCCAGTCAGTCAACACACCATATTTCACCATATTTTTGATGCGCTGATATATGAAATGAATATGCGCGACAGCTGTGCGTGCGTGCGTGCAAATCAGAAAAGTTTAGGCTACAGACAAAGGAGTTGGGAGTTTGGGAGCGGCCGGCTAGCCACATATTAGCCTATATATATTTTAAAAATACCCAGCATAATTGTTGGGAAGGCTAAGCCTGGCCTAGCCGCCGCCTATGATCGATGTCATTTATATATATTTGATTTATTGTGCCAGCAGAGAGATCCGTAGCAGCAGCACGGTTTATATATACACCATAGGATAGATCAAGTCATGTGACGCATCACCGCCACAAATAGTGCTACAGCGTTATCTAAAATGCACTTCCGCATACCTCACCGTCAGTTACTTGGATATTTTCTCCCTCTCCACGAGAGAGGGAGGGAGAGAGAAAAAAGAGAGCCGTGATGCGTGGAAATCAGTTCCACTGGTCGCGTGCAGAAAAGTTATTTTCTTTTTCATTTCAGTTTACCAAACTATAATTATAGTGATCAGATGCGCTGATATATGAAATGAATATGCGCGACATAGTCACAATGCTATAAACTTTATTATTCCAACATAATTATGCTAAAGATGGTGTGTATAGTCAACATATTTCTTTTTCCGTTTCGAGAAATAAAGTCAGACATCGTTATTTCTGCAAACCGCATATAAGAAATATAACATCTAAAACAACATTTAGTTTATGTAAGTTTGTAATGTAAGTTTGCCTACATGTGGACTTCCACATGTAGGTTGGAATGCAAATGACACATTAGCTTGAACAATGCCCGTCTCCAGCCGGGAGGAAGGTGTGAACAGCACGGCTTGTGGGGGAGAAAGGGTGAGGGCTCTAAGAGCGGTCCCACGGACCGCAAAAGAGCAGACATTTTAGTAGAATTATGTCTAAAATCATATTTCCAAAACGTTTCAGATGAAAAAAAAAACAGAGATGGTTTGAACATTTAGAAAAAGTCATGCAAGGGGAACTTTCTCAGGACTTCATGGGCAAAGAAAATCCACTTCAAAATCGGTCAGCCTGACCGCTCCGACGCGCTAGTGTTAAAACACCAAAAGGGGTTCCCGCCCAGAATGGGTTAACAGGGGGAGAGAGATGGGGGGAGACATGCAGAAAAGACTGTCATGATCGGGACTCGAATCCGCAAGGCCGGTGTTGTTCCGGGCCCCAGAATAGTTTTTTTTAATTTAATTAAGTTTTTTTTTAAATATTTATTTTTAGCTATAGTTTCACAACGCATCACGACGCAACGCAGCTTGTATATTCTGTTCTATTTTTAAACGTTTGTTAAGGTATAAGGTTAATATTGTAACACATTGTAACACATTATATTGTGTCTGCTACTTTTGTATTCATGTACATTGCCTGGGGCTTAATGGGGATACATAAACTTCTTGTTTAGGGCCCCCAAAAACCTGGGGCCGGCACTGGTGAGTCAAAAATAGATATACAAGCTCATAGCACGTCACTTCTCGCATCAAGCTTGTATATCTGCTATTTTTTGTCAGGAACTGATGTTGTACAGTAGGACCCAAGTGCAGGAGATGAGGATCACAATCTACAAACTAGTTGGAACAATGCAGATAAACAATAACTTGATTTTACTTGTTGGAACAATGCAGATAAACAAACACTGAACTCATAATACAAGTAAGACGCGCGGACGCGGGAAGCGAACGCAGCTCGTAAATTGCAATAACAACAATTAGAATAAATTACGTACTTTAAGGTTTTTTTTAAGTTCTCTTTTTTAAGAGAACTGTAGAGCGTGTTACCGAGGCGGACCAAATCACCCAAATCACTGAATGCTCCTTTAACATATAACTTGGTTAATGCTTCATACAAAAAGTATACAGCTGCCAGACAACCCATATTTGGAATTGATACTTAAGTATCAATTGAAGTTTTTTTCATGTATGTTTTATTTTTTACTGTAGCTAGCTATACTGATGAGAACTATATGCATTGCTGTGTGATAGGTAGGTAACCACGGGACTTTGTACTGTTGTTTCTGTAAGATACACCATGTGAAAAGCCGCCGCTATGTTTTGTTTAGAGACGGCGGGAGGGCGTTTGGCGACGGGTGAGGAAGACTACAGTGTGGAGTTTCATTCTACGCGTTGAACTGCGTGCAGTCGCTGTTTGAGATGGCGGTGGGAGAGATGATTTGTGGTACTGCTATCATTGGTTGAAATCTTTTTTTAAGCATATACCTTACTTACACCAGTGGTTCTCAGCCTATTTTATCCCTGGACCACTAGCATATTATTTCAAACAATCCTCAAAGGCCACCCCACGTCTTCACAGCAACACGCACGCACGCCGTGCATACTGTACATAACACAGTCCTTTCTATTTAATTAAAAAGCAGGATTGATTCTTAGTTTGCTGGCACGTTTCTGAGCTCGTAGGTATCCAGGACGACGCCCAGCAGGCTGTGCAGGGACGGTCTGCAAACAGTGGAACAGTGGATCATTACTGCACTCATTTAATTCTTCCAGTCGATAAACATGCCACTGATCAAGACACACGCTGTTAACATCGCTCCCATGGAGCTGCTTATCCTGCAGGTTCCAGATGTGAAGGAATGTCACTTTGAGCTTAAGGAGTTTAAGGAGTTTAAGAAAAAAGGAGCGAAGAGTATTCTTTCTATTCCCTGGGAAAATGGAGCACATTCATTAGGCAAAGATGACAAGTTATCAGTGAATTATTAGATTAGGAGCACATTAAGTCGTGAAAAATCACACATATATATAAATATAAAAGCAATAAAGTGAGCAGTCACTTCTTCTCCATTTTGTCTGCCAGAACAGCTGTGTGACTTGGCCAAGGCAGTGAGAAACTGTTATTCACTAGACTAGCAGGATAATCCGTACGTCACAGCTGGTTGACCTTGAATCTCCAACAACTAGGGCTGCAACTAAGTAGAGATTATAGCCACTATTCATACTTTTGAATAAACGAGAAGCACATTTTGTGGGGAATATTTTGTATTTATTCTAGATCAATTAAACACAAAACAATCAAATTGATTATGGTCAACACAAGTGTTGTGATTGGTCGGAAAATATCGTATCCGGGGAAATACATCTGCCGGATGTTCCGGCCCTACACTTCCGGCCCTACACTTCCGGCTATGCACTCTGCCTTTGGTTGTGACTAGGCTTTTCTCTTGGCAGACCGAGGCGAGGCTAGTGTTTCATAATGTCCATATGGAGATCATTGTATCCTCCACACAACAAAGTAGGTTGATCTTCCCTCTCTGAGAGCAGAACTAGGCACTGGTATCAGTTTATTTTAAGGCTATTGATGGGAAGTTACCACCATATGTACGTCACATTGTTGTTAGAGTGGGAAAAGGCACGTACCAAACCCGCTGAAACGACTGGCTTACACTCCAGGTTCCACTAAAAACTGCTTTCTGCTATCATGCTCCAATTTAATGGAACAATCTACAACTCACGCTAAAACTTAATGCTCCAATATCCTATGGACAATTTGATAACCTGCTCTTAAATCTCCCTACCTCACTAACTGTTTTTAACTCATTAGTTTTCTGTCTTGATTGTCTTGTCTCTGTGTTTTATATCTGTATGTCTTAATTGTTAGTGTTTGTGTGTGTGTAATCTCGACAGCATTGCAAATGAGGGTAAACCTAAATGCTTTTTTGGAGAATACGGTTTCAATGAATATGAAACTCTCTCCCATGAAAACAAAACTGGAGCAGTTTGGTCAGTCTCCTCTTCCCAAGTGATTGAGTAAACTTGGGCTATGTGTACCTACAGTATATCTTGAAGCAGTTTGAGTATATTCAAACCATTTCAAAACAATCTCTCAATGGCATTTCAGTTCAAAAGAAAAATATACAGTATATAATAATCCTATTATTTGTTATGGTCAGGCAGTGGACACTGACAAGGCTGAAATGCCAGTGCTAACAGCTAACAGCTGTATTCCCACTGGACAAGTCTGTTGACCTGGACATGTTAGACTGATCTTTCACAATGGGGAAGGTAGTACTCAGTCTGGCCAATAGGGGAAGGTAGTACTCAGTCTGGCCAATAGGGGAAGGTAGTACTCAGTCTGGCCAATATATCACACATATCACCCCTGAGCCAAGAGGTAGAGCAGGTCGTCCAATGATCCAATGATCGGTGGTTCGAATCCCGGCTCCTCCTGGCTACATGTCAAAGTGTCCTTGGGCAAGACACTGAACCCCAAATTGCTCCCGATGTGCCTGGCTGGTACCTTGCATGGCTTCCGCCGCAATCGGTGTATGAATGTGTGTGTGAATGGGTGAATGTAATGCACAATCTATGTAAAGCGCCTTGGATAAAGGTGCTATATAAATGCACATTTACCATTTATTGTTGAGCAGTGTTAACCACTTCAATGTGTGGCTTTATGTGTATAACATTGTCTATTTATTATTCCCTCTGCAAGACAGTGCCCAATTGTAATGTCTATTTATCTCCCTCCCCCGTGACATCATAAAACATCTTGAGAAAAGGAACCGCTCACTTCACATAAGTGTGATTCTTTTCCATTGCATGGGTATCGGCATTTATGCAGATATGTCACTTTAAACCTGGCGTCCCTATTTTTGTCATAAATTAAAAAATTGTTCTAAAAAAGAAACTTTTGTAATCAAATTTCAAATTGATTAGATTGCACATTTACACATCTGTGGTATTGGACTATTGGGCGCAACAATCGGCATCAGACCCAAAAATCTATATTATTGAGGAGCACTAGCTATAGTGTTAAATGTTTGTGTTGTCTGAACACAATCATTAAATGCCATTGACAATACATGGAGAATTTACGTCATTCAGTATGTGTCTGAACAAATCGGCATATAGTATGTATGTCGGTGGGACCCCTTGGCCAATAAGGGACCACCATTCTTGATGATGACGATGATGTACGATGATTAGAATGCCTGTCACTTCACACAGGTGTGATTTATTGTTGGTATTGGTCGGGCTGTGGATGAAGCACTCCCATTGGTCGGGCTGTGGATGAAGCACTCCCAGCAAGAATGTCCTCCTTGTACGTCGGTGAAAGTTCTATTTAATGTTGAACAGGTGACATGCGAGACTGATGGTTCTATTCAATGTTGAACGGGTGACACGCGAGACTGATCTGGTTCTATTCAATGTTGAACAGGTGACATGCGAGACTGATGGTTCTATTCAATGTTGAACAGGTGACATGCGAGACTGATCTGGTTCTATTCAATGTTGAACGGGTGACATGCGGGACTGATCTGGTTCTATTCAATGTTGAACGGGTGACACGCGAGACTGATCTGGTTCTATTCAATGTTGAACGGGTGACATGCGGGACTGATCTGGTTCTATTCAATGTTGAACGGGTGACACGCGAGACTGATCTCTCACGACAGGGAGGAAGTACGGGTGGTCCAGGGCCTCGCGGGCAGTCAGTCGGGCCTGGTGGTCGTAACAGAGCATCTTGTCCAGGAAGTCCAGAGCCTCAGGGCTCACCAGGTGCTGGTTCTTGCTGTTGACGAAGCGCTCCCACCTCACGCGGGAATGTCTCCCCAGGATGTCGCTGAAGCGAGGCTCGAGCTCAATGTTGTACTTGTCGATGTAGTCGTACAGGTCCTCGGTCCCGAGGACCTTGGCTATTCTCACCAGCTGGTCGTAGTTGTCGTGACCCTGGAAGAAAGGCTCCTTCCTGAAGATCATGCTGGCCAGCATGCAGCCCAAACTCCACATGTCAAAGCTGTAGTCGTACATCTGATAGTCCAGCAGGAGCTCCGGGCCTTTGAAGTAGCGCGACGACACCCTGACGTTGTACTCCTGCCCCGGGTGGTAGAACTCGGCCAGACCCCAGTCGATGAGGCACAGCTTGCGGCGTTGGTGGTCGATCATCACGTTGTGTGGCTTCACGTCGCGGTGCATGATGCCCATGCTGTGGCAGTAGTCCAGGGCCCGGAGGATCTCGTACATGTAGAACCGGATGTCGTAGTCGGCCAGCGTCGGGTACAGCTGCTTAAAGTCTGTGTTGTTAACGAGCTCAAAGACCAGGGCGGGCGTTCCCGACACGGGGTCTTTGACGATATCCAGCAGAGAGACGATGTTGGGCCCTCCGCGCAGGTTCTCCAAGATCTTGATCTCCTTCTTGATTTTGTCTTTGGCCACCGGCTTGAGTATCTTCACCGCCACGTGGTCATTGTTGCTGGTGTTGACCGCCTCAAAGACCTCGCTGTATTTCCCGCGGCCCAGCTTCTTGACCAGCTGAAAGTCGTCCTGATTCCTCCATTGGACCGAATGGGACTCGTAGTCCCAGTATTCCCTGGGCCGGTGTGTGTTGACCTCGGTGTACATGCGGGCCCGGCTTGGCGCCGGTCTTGACATGTCCGACAGCTTAACGGGCGGGGGTGGTGGGGAATCCGCTAAGGATGAATGGAAGGTGGGGCGGGAGGGAGGACAAGCAGGTTGGGGGGAGGGTTTTTTGTTCCAAACAGGGCCGGGGGTATGGGGGACTTTGGCCAATTCAATTATTCAAAGTGATTCTCATGAAGCTGAGATTTAAAATCTTGGAGACACTCTTCCCTCCCCGCATCGCAGGCATGTGTTGTCTGCTGTCGTAGAGACAATATGGTGGAGCGTTGCCGTACACATTAATCAGAGAGTCCTTGGAGGCCAGTCAATGATGTCAGTGTTATGGCGTCAGATAGTGCCGTATTTGGGCATGTGAGACAGACATTTTAGACATAGACATTTATGACACGTCCAAAACAGGGCCGAATTTTGGTCCAAAAAGTCAAACGGATCATGTAAATAACGTTTTGTTTTTCCCTGCCTTTTACTGATCTTGTGTTATCTTGATTTGTTTAATGTTTGGGTATTTCTTGTTTATTGCGTTCATTATGATAGATCATGTCACTTATTTGTTTTTCTATTTTTCTATTGTGAATTTTCTTGTTATTATTCCTGTGCAGCACGTTGTGGCTCATGCCTAGGAAGGTGCTATATAAATAAAGTTATTATTATTATTATTATGTATGGCACTATGGGGCTTGACTACAAGGATAGTTTTCTAAACAGATACTTCCGATCTCCGTCTCCCATTGGACATGGGAGTGCATTCCCGATCAGCAGAAGATTTGAGCTGTCAAAAAACCTTTTCGTTACTAAAGTCAAGTCATATACATGTAGAAACTGGACCCCCAGTTCTGGAAGGCAATTTATTCTATGTGGGCGAGTGACGGAACTGCCCTGAGCTACATTGATGGGGGAGGTCACACATACCTGTACGGCTAATCCAAAATCATCGTAGGCCTATCTAAGTAAGTAGCCTTGCCGAGCCATGAGGCCCATAGGGCAGGAGCCTATCTCCTGTTGTAGCGTGAGGCAGCTTGATGTACAAGTAGTAGTACACGCCCTGGACATGACGCTAGTATGTCGCAGGGACTTACCCCCAATCCAACCCTTGATGCCGAGTGTCAAGCAAGGAGGCACTGGGTCCCAGTTTTAGAGTCTTTGGTATAACCCAGCCAGGGATCGAACCCCAACCTCCCAGTCTCAGGGCGGACACTCTAACCACAAGGCCACTGAGCTGGTTAGGCCTATCTGGCAGACAATAAACCATGGATGCCAGGAGACACCTTTGAACCTGGTGAAGTGGAGTAGTTGTTGCATCTCCGCATGCCATATAGTCTGGAACTACACGGTACACCTCCCAAAATCCAAGTAAGGAAGCTGCCATGTTAGTTCACGAAAATATATTTTAAAACATATTTTATCATTTTATTTTTTTAATTTCCATTTCTGCTAAAGCAGCAAGCTGCAGCAATGCAATGCTTAGATGATCTCGATTTGTATTAGGATACATTTGCGTGACTGCAAAGACGAAACGGAAGTGGGGAGGAGGCTTCACTTCCGCTTTATCGCTTGTTCATGATCAGAGCTTCCGTTCTCCAGACTGTATGACGGAAGCATTTGGAAATTGTGAGAGGCCACAGTCTGGCAACGTGAGACTAGACCAGTTAACCAATCATAACCAAACCAATATTGTTTGCATGCTCATGCTCAGTAAAACAACAACAATGGGCATGCTGAATAGAACATCGCTTCCTCATACGTTTTACATACAAGATTTATCTTCTTCCTGCTCCTTTTCTTTTCTGTATGGAATATGTAAAAAATAGTACAAAGTACAAAGTAAAAATGTATATGATCATGTAAATCCATAACTGAAATGAAATAAATAAATATGAAATGAAATGAAATGAACATACTGTAGTTACAAGGTTACACTGAAACTGATCGAATTGTTGTGACCAAAAATGACATTTTTGTGTGGATAAGGAGCCCCAAATGTACTGTAGAGGATTTTTTTTAAAATTTGCTTAAAGGAGAATTCCATGCTAGAAGGCTTTTTTTTTTTTTTTTTTACCTTTCTTACCTTTCTTTGTAGTCGTTACGTCCCCACCAAAGAGGTCCAGGTGTTTTTTTGTGCAAAAACTCCTTCTTGGCTATTTCCCCTACCATAAGCCCTCAATGAATTGCATTTAATTGAATGGGAATTGAATGGGGCTATGGGGTGTTGTGCTAATTCGCTTATTTCCATCAAACTAAGTAGTAAAGTGTGCCGCTTGGGATATTATTTACATTATGAAGAGAGGATAATAATTTTGAGCGATGGAAATAAGCGAATTAGCAAGTGCAAGTGTGGAGACAGACAGACAGACAGACAGACAGACAGACAGACAGACAGAGTCCTGGACTTTATAGATAGATGACACAGCAGGCTAATTCTTAAAAGCAAACGTAATGGTTGATTTACCCTTATGTTCCAGCAGGAAGGTGCATCTGAAGATGTCTGTATGAGCAGATCAGGATATGATGACTACATCAAATGCATTCTACTAATGTCTGCATACTGCATGTGTATGTGAGAAATAATGTGTGTCTTTGTGTGTCTTTGTGTGTCAGAACCATTTCCCAAAAGTGTAGCACGTAGTAAGTGTGCAGGAATGTGAATGCAGTGGCATTATGTGGCAAAGTTATTATGGAGACCACAATGACTCCAATAGACTGGAAGTGTTGCTGCTTATTGTTCCCTGCTTTTATGTTTTTGTTTTATTTCCAGCTGGAGACATCCTCCAGAGATTCATTCAAATTAATAGCAGTTTTAGATAAGTTATAGTTGCTTCCTGGAACAATATTGAATATTGTTGCTGTCAGGCAGAAAACCGTATGTCCATATTTAGAGTTTTCATGTTTTCTTGATGCCCTACTTCATCATACAAGAGTATCACTCAAAAATCGAGAAAATAGGCGATCTACATGCTCACAACGGGACGCAATGTGACGTCTTGTGAGATTGAACTTGAAGCTCGCCTATTTTCACAATTTATAATAATATAAAGGAACGGTTTTGCACCCGACAGCGACGATATATAACCTTATTAAGAAGTGACGGGCGGGAACCCCTTTTGGTGTTAGCACTATGTTATGCTTTAGCTATTGAAAAATAGCAGATCTACAAGCTCATAGCGCGCCACCGAGTGGCGCGCTATGAGCTTGTAGATCTGCTATTTTTGAAAAATCGAAGAACGACTGACATAGAAACATAGCTTTTTCAGAAAACTGTCAGGATGTAGAAGACATTTTTAGAATCTGATCTCAGGTCAAAATGGCTTAATAACATTATAGGTGTTCTCTCTCTGACATTCTCACTACACATCTATTTCTGTCACGTCCATTGTCTTTGGTACCATGGATGAAAGGTTGAAAGTTACTGCTCACCTTGACTCCCTGTCTTTGAAGACTTTAGCGGCAAAGCCAGAAGTCTTCGTGTAGTCATGAATTCAGATCAAAATTTGAATAATCGCATCAACAAAGTCAGACTATACTGCAATGGACATCATTCTGAGCAGAGCCGAACACATCACATCACATCACATCACATCACATCACATCACATCACATCAATTCTCAGATATTTGCACTGGAGGGCCCAGGCACGGTGGCGCAGATAAAGTTTACCTTCAGAAAGAGACTGAAAATACTGTATAAAGTAAGCATAATGTGCTCTGTGCCTCCATATTGGACAGTGAACATACGCTACTGTGTTTATCGGGGCGACTGTGGCTCAAGAGGTAGAGCAGGTCGTCCAATGATCCATGGGTTGGCTGTTTGAATCCCGGCTCCTCCTGGCTACATGTCGAAGTGTCCTTGGCAAGACACTGAACCCCAAATTGCTCCCGATGTGCTTGCATGGCCTTGCATGGCTTCCGCCGCAATCGGTGTATGAATGTGTGTGTGAATGGGTGAATGTAATGCACAATCTATGTAAAGCGCCTTGGATAAAGGCGCTATATAAATGCACCATTTATGTATGTACCATTTATAATATTTCCATCTTGTGGAGGACTATAGACAGAGGTCAGTTACTTGCACGTTTGGCGAAAGCTATTCAGGGATCCTAAATAGATCAGAACTAAAATCCATCCTTCCTGCATGCCTCACCAATTGCTTCTTCTCACTATACTAACCCCTCTATTCCTTTCTGTGCCAGGAAGCTCCATGTGCTGCTGGCTCACATGTTGGATGTTATCAACTGCTCTCTAACTTAATAAAACTATTAAGCCAAATGTTTTGTAATTTTCTCCCAGTTTAGTCACCAAACCAACCCCTACTGTTGGCCTGTGGAGGATGAACACATGTCTCCTCTGATGCACATGCATGGAATCACCTGACAGTGAGGAGTTTAAAGATGGTGCATTTATATAGCGCCTTTATCCAAGGCGCTTTACAGAGACTGTGCATTACATTCACCCATTCACACACACATTCATACACCGATGGCAGCGGAAACCATGCAAGGCACCAACCAGCACATCGGGAGCAATTAGGGGTTCAGTGTCTTGCTCAAGGACACTTCGACAGTAACTCTGGGGGAGCCCGGGTTCGAACTGGCAACCTTGCGGTTTCCATCCAGGCACTCTACCCCTGAGCCACCGCCGACCCTAGTTTCACAGGGGGACGTTCTGTATGTGTGGACGTTCATGCCAGTGTTGATTTGGACAGCAAATGTTGGTTTAGTTTAGTCATAGAATACAATTTCATTTAGTTTTAGTCATATTTTAGTCAGCTGAAAAGTTGTAGTTTTAGTCGACTAAATATCACAAGATTTTAGTCGACTGAATGTACAGTTGATTATGGCAACAGAAATGTATTTTTGGAGGCCTTTATGGCTGTCACGGTGTGGACACGGAGGTGTAGGAGGACTCAAATGCAGAACGACCAGGCATAGGCAGAGTTTATTCTCAAAACCCAGCTGGGAAAATAACAAGGCGCTTCAAAACATACTCTCTCGCCATGCCTCCTTCGGCCTGGTGGAGACAATGATGAACTGACAAGGAATGAACACACTGGGGCATATACAGTATATAGACACAGTCTAACTAGAAACAGACAATCAACACTGGGATAGGTTAACAGGCAAACAGAGCACAGGTGACTTTAGGGTTACGATAATACAGGGATGTGAGACAAGGCAACAGCAAACAAGGCACTGAAGGCAGACAGGAAAGCATTGAACATTACTACAAAATAAGATGGAAAACAACAAACTACCAGAATAACAACACTGAAACGGAACGAGAATATACAAGTAAAAGTCAAAAAACTAATAAACACATATAGGCCTACTGTAATACAAAGTCCAAGGGCAGAGGAGCGGACCGTGACAATGGCATCATTCATAATAGCTTGTAGATCTGCTATTTTCAGAGTACAACGCCTGAGCGCAGACAAACAACATTACTTGTCTTTTAGTTCTACTGGATCTCAGTCTTCTCCACTTAGTCTAGTTTTTATTTGTTGACAAAATTGTCAATATATCTTAATTCTCATCATACATTCGTTTTTTATTTAGTTTCCGTCAAGTGATAGTTTTACTCTTGTTCACCTGATTTATTTCTTTTGTGTTTTTGTTGTTGAATTGTTTATTCCCCTTGTTGTGCAGTCTCTGTGTTTTTATTTCTTTATTGCACAGCTGCTCCCTTTGTCAATTTGTAGTCTTTTGTATTGTTCTTATTGAACTTTTAATATGTTTAATGAATGACCTCTGTCCTCTTCCATACAGGAAAGGATTCCAAACAAGCCAGCTGGCTTTAATTCCTTAGCCTGCACAGTATTTGTGTTCATTGATATGTATTGTCTATTTTATTTTTTCACAACTATGTGCTAAATAAATAAACTGCTTTGACCAACCAGTAGGAGTCGCCAGTGCTCTGATAATAAGTGCCCGTCTGTAAAAACAGCCCACTGAGTTGGTTGAGGCCAGAAATAAAAATGTCTGAGTTTCCGAGGCTACTTCTACTCTGGATTTGAACCCATGGTCTCCTGTCAAGTGCTGACATTTTTACCATTGAGCTAATAGAGCGTCGCAGTCCTGCCCCCTTTCATGACGACGCGTCGACGCCAGGCCCAGGAAATGATTCCCAGTGCATTTTTCCCATAGACATTTCAAAAAGTATTTATTTAAAGACGGTTACGCCGCGGACAAAGCCAACTCGAGTCGTGACAACTCATGACAACACAAACAATGTTTTGGACCAAACAAATAATTACAAAGAAGAAAAACAACAAAAAAAAGTGTTGTAACCTGCCGTTTTTTTCTTCTTTCTAATTATTTGTTCGGTTTGTTGTCATGATTTGTCACGACAAGAGTTGGCTTTGTCCGCGGCGTAAACGTCTTTAAATAAATACTTTTTGAAATGTCTATGAGGAAAATGAACAGAGAATAATTTCCTGGGCCCTGCAGGGGCGGGACTCTATAGAAGCTGTCTGCTTGCTCAGGGGATGAATTGAATCTTGACCTTCAAGTCAAAATATGTAAATTAAAACTCTTTCTGTGCCCATAATGTCTTTTATGTCTTTTCTCAAAGTTGTTTTCTGCATGTGTCCATGACGTCTTTATATATTGTTATGCACACAGACTACTAGCCTCGCATCCACGTACCGTATAGGAGGGTGTTGTTTCCCTAGAAGACCATTTGCTCAACAGTGCCACTTTAGGTCACCCAGCGGTATTGCAGGTGTTCATACCCCCAAACGGACAGACATACGGACATAGGGCCAGTCATTGGAGTGGTGTGCACCGCTCGAAAATAAATATCATTTTTATTATCAAGTGGGATAAAACGTCAGATAAAAAATCACATCCGTGTGAACTGAGTGGTGTAAGGTATTATATAGCCTGATCAGCTGTGGTCTGACGTAATGTCTGACGTAATGAAATCACACCCGTGTGAACTGAGTGACCATAGCAACCATGCTCATTTTTTTGGTACGAACAAACACGTGGACACGTAAACTAACAAAGCCAGTTGTTGGAGTGGTTTACACCACTCAAAAGGGGAGATCCGGGCGCTGTGTAGCCCTCCAAATAATAAAATAAAATAAAAATATGCATGTGCGCGTGCGACCTCTATTGGGCGCCGAGAAGCATCAAACCGGCTCCGCACGCACGCACGCGCACACGCACGCACGGGCACGCACAGGCACGCACACACACACACACACACACACACACACACACACACACAGGCCTTGTTTGTTGCTCTGCCAGTGATCTCCCAAACTGGCTATGCATGATTCCTATTAAACCAAATGTAACCACTTAAACCTTCTAGACTTTATAACTGGTCCTGAGTTGGTTCTGTTAATGAGACACCAAATCTATTCGCCAAAAATATCTGATCTACAAGTTCACACGCTAAGGGCTGTGTTTTATGTCTCACAAATAAAAATCCTTAAACCTAAAACTAAAACAAAAAGATTTCCAGGAATATTATTAATGTTATACTTATTTTACAAAAATCCCCAAATATTAGACATAATGTTTTATTAAAATTTTCTTAAAAAACGAATCAGATCCAAACTCATGCTTCCTTCATGCCTGAGTGTCCAAATTGCTCCTTTACACCTGACAGGGGGGAGTTCCCCTCCATCAGGCGCCCCGGCTGGCCAGGGGGAGGCAGTTTAGAGACCAGGACTACTGCATGTTTTTTGTGAGGGTACCTACCCTAGGGGTAGGTAATTTAAGCTGTTTTATTTGTAAGTCCCAGCCACTCCCATCATGTCTCAAGTCTGCACAAAGGTTTGGGTGCGCAGTGCGCACATCCCCGCTTATGGACTAGTAAAAATGATTTACAGTAAGCTTTGGTCATAATGGTCAGTCTAACAGGTGGTTAAAATTATCCAATGATTGCTTCATCATCCATGTGAACATCGTCACATGACTGAAAATGTGTGTTTTGGTGCCCTCTACTGGGTGGAAGATGTTGGCACAGCAATGTGATTTTCAATGTTATTGTCCAATCATTCTATGATTCTATTTATTTTTACAATATTTTATTTTCTACCTGACCAGTAGAAATATTTTTAATGTAAGCCTAAAGTTCCCTCATTGAATTCTTATTCTTTTTTAACTCTGAAAACAGAAGCTTTGCTAACAACATGAACATGCTAGTGCTCTAACACCATGGTTGAATGTGTGACTCCAATATGTCACTACTAGATTTATTCAAACATAAGTTGAACATTACTTATAGTATAAAGGGATAAACTTAAAGCCTACCAGGGAACACCATGGTAGGCTGTGCTGTGATGACATATTATTAATTATTGATTATATATCAACAGCAACATCTAAACTAGCCTATATGAGAGGACATATTAATAATTATATATCATCATCAACAACAACTAAACTACATGAGGACATATTATTGATTATATATCAATAATAATATATATTATATATCAATAACAACTAAAACTACATGAGAGAACATATTGTAGCCTCGGCTGGGAGGCGAATCCCGGACCTAGTAACGCAGCCACCATACACTTCTATGAAAAAGAGGAAATCATCATATATACAGTAACATTTTTGAGTGGTGTAAACCCAGTTCACACGGGTGTGATTTCATTACGTCAGACATTACGTCAGACCCCAGCTGATCAGTCTATATAAGACCTTACACCACTCAGTTCACACGGGTGTGATTTCATTACGTCAGACATTACGTCAGACCACAGCTGATCAGTCTATATAAGACCTTACACCACTCAGTTCACACGGGTGTGATTTCATTACGTCAGACATTACGTCAGACCACAGCTGATCAGTCTATATAAGACCTTACACCACTCAGTTCACACGGGTGTGATTTCATTACGTCAGACATTACGTCAGACCACAGCTGATCAGTCTATATAAGACCTTACACCACTCAGTTCACACGGGTGTGATTTTTTTTTTTTTAAGGGAAAAACATGTAGGGGACGACAACGACACCTAACTTTTTGACAGGGGCCAGTTTAGAATTGCAGTCGTCTACAGTATATAGTGCTCTTTGAGAGAAGTTTTGAAGGAGTCTGTGTTTTACATATTCTGTCATCAAATCAATAATTTTCTGTAGGCCTACTTTGGTGTTTTTAATGGATGAGATTTACTCAAGTCATGAGCCTACACGACTACGGACGGCTGCAATTCCAAACTGGCCCTCTGAGTCCCCCCACCCCACCCCCTTTTCCCCTTGATGTATATGTTTTTTCCCTTGGTGGACTCTGATTGATTGATTGATTGATCAGCAGTATGTAGAATACAGTACATTTCAAAAGAAAGCACAACTCAATACAAGAACTGTTACTGTGGACGACACCATGATAAAGCATTACAGGGTCCACCATAGACAGAGAGAGTACACACAGGCCAAGTAGTAGCCTGACCAATTTGTTTATGTGTGCACTGCAATCCACTGTATAGCCCAGCAGCCTGTGTATTGTAGTCTCTTAACCAATTGCAAGTGTCATTAAAATAGCAGCAGCACAAATTATATATTTATTAGCCATATCCAGGCAGTGGCGTGCAGAGACATTTTGAGGGGCAAGGTGCTCAAGTGGAAAGAAAAGGGCATCTTGTGTGGGAAGAATTGGGTAATTTCCGGTCAACCCTCCCCCCCAATTTCAGGTCTAGTCAGTACCCACTCTTCTGGTTTCAATTCACATTTACATACTAGCCTAAGACCGTGGTTCCCAAAGTGGGGTCCGGGGATGATAGTTTGGAACCAAATGGACCCTTATGGGTCTGTAACTCTGAGAGTGCGGGTCCATTTGGTTCCATTTGTATACTCTCAGAGTTAAATTAACTTTGATTTTACAATATAAATTGGGGGTCCCAGAGGTAGAAATGCCATTAAATGGGGGTCCGTAGACTAATGCATGACAAACTGGGGGTCCTTGAAATTAAACGGGTTGAGAATCACTGCTAGAGCCTTAAAGAAATCTTCTCTTATGGGGGTCCATGGCATTATGTTTTCAAATGGGGGTCCGCAGGTTCATTAGTGTCAATTTGGGGGTCCTTGACATGGAAAAGTTTGGGAACCACTGCTCTAGAGTTGCTTGATGAACAAGAAACTGTGTCCCTGTCAGGACTAACTGGCACATGACAGCACAGTCCTCTAGATGTGTCCCTGTCAGGGCTAACTGGCACATGACAGCACAGTCCTCTAGATGTGTCCCTGTCAGGGCCAACTGGCACATGACAGCACAGTCCTCTAGATGTGTCCCTGTCAGGGCCAACTGGCACATGACAGCACAGTCCTCTAGATGTGTCCCTGTCAGGGCTAACTGGCACATGATGACAGCACAGTCCTCTAGATGTGTCCCTGTCAGGACTAACTGGCACATGACAGCACAGTCCTCTAGATGTGTCCCTGTCAGGGCCAACTGGCACATGACAGCACAGTCCTCTAGATGTGTCCCTGTCAGGGCCAACTGGCACATGAAAGCACAGTCCTCTAGATGTGTCCCTGTCAGGGCCAACTGGCACATGACAGCACAGTCCTCTAGATGTGTCCCTGTCAGGGCTAAATGGCACATGACAGCACAGTCCTCTAGATGTGTCCCTGTCAGGGCTAACTGGCACATGACAGCACAGTCCTCTAGATGTGTCCCTGTCAGGGCCAACTGGCACATGACAGCACAGTCCTCTAGATGTGTCCCTGTCAGGGCTAACTGGCACATGACAGCACAGTCCTCTAGATGTGTCCCTGTCAGGGCCAACTGGCACATGACAGCACAGTCCTCTAGATGTGTCCCTGTCAGGGCCAACTGGCACATGACAGCACAGTCCTCTAGATGTGTCCCTGTCAGGGCCAACTGGCACATGACAGCACAGTCCTCTAGATGTGTCCCTGTCAGGGCCAACTGGCACATGACAGCACAGTCCTCTAGATGTGTCCCTGTCAGGGCTAACTGGAACATGATGACAGCACAGTCCTCTAGATGTGTCCCTGTCAGACCTAACTGGCACATGACAGCACAGTCCTCTAGATGTGTCCCTGTCAGGGCTAACTGGCACATGACAGCACAGTCCTCTAGATGTGTCCCTGACTGTCAGGGCTAACTGGCACATGACAGCACAGTCCTCTAGATGTGTCCTAGACCTAGAATGCCTGTGATCATTTAATTAACTTCGTAAATTTTCAGGTATCATAGGCATAGAACGGTCGCTACTGTCCCTGGTTGAATTCAATTGTGTGCGGCCTGAATGTGATAAATGCTCCGTTTGTACTCACCCATTAAATAATTCCAAAAACGTGGAGTGAAATATGGTCCTCTAGTTTTATATCCATGTGAAAGTTCTGGCACAAAACGTGTATTTAGTCAATTATCTCCACTTTTTCAAGAGATGCACACGGACGTCTTTCTCTCCGGGCGAGGGGGGACTGGAATGATCGATGAACTGATTTTAGACGTCATCACCAATTGACAAGGGAAACACAAAAGTTTGGGTCACACAATTGGCAGGTGCCTTGCGATAGGTGCTGGGTAATTAATCACACCACCTGCCAATTGTGTGACCCAAACTTTTGTGTTTCCCTTGTCAATTGGTGATGACGTCTAAAATCAGTTAATCGATCATTCCAGTCCCCCCTCGCCCGGAGAGAAAGACGTCCGTGTGCATCTCTTGAAAAAGTGGAGATAATTGACTAAATACACGTTTTGTGCCAGAACTTTCACATGGATATAAAACTAGAGGACCATATTTCACTCCACGTTTTTGGAATTATTTAATGGGTGAGTACAAACGGAGCATTTATCACATTCAGGCCGCACACAATTGAATTCAACCAGCGACAGTAGCGACCGTTCTATGCCTATGATACATGAAAATTTACGAAGTTAATTAAATGATCACAGGCATTCTAGGTCTAGATGTGTCCCTGTCAGGGCTAACTGGCACATGACAGCAAAGTCCTCTAGATGTGTCCCTGTCAGGGCTAACTGGCACATGACAGCACAGTCCTTTGCAATTTGCAACTCTAGATGTATTATAATGATATGAATCTAGAGTTGCCATATACCATCCATTGACTTTGATCCATTGATCCCCATTCATCCAATTTGCATCTGCGATCTGCTTGTATTAAACGACATTAAACTCACCAACATTGATCTGCTTGTATTAAACGACATTAAACTCACCAACATTGATCTGCTTGTATTAAACGACATTAAACTCACCAACATTGATCTGCTTGTATTAAACGACATTAAACTCACCAACATTGATCTGCTTGTATTAAACGACATTAAACTCACCAACATTGATCTGCTTGTATTAAACGACATTAAACTCACCAACATTGATCTGCTTGTATTAAACGACATTAAACTCACCAACATTGCAGCTGTAGGGAAAGGAAAGCTTGAATATCCACTTTCAAACTGCAAAGCTTTTGTTTCATAAAAATCCACCGAATGTTTTTCCCAATCAGCTCTGCACTTAGTTTTTCTTCTTTTTTAGTTCTATCTCACTACTAGAACTTTCTGACTCTGAGGTAGATAAGATTTGTGGCTGTCAACAGCATCCATTTGTTTTCAATGTTGTGGACCGAACAGGGGGGTTCTCCCGTGGGCCAATCCGGGAGTGTGCCTGAGTGTCCAAGTTGCTCCTTTACGCCTGACAGGGGGAGTTCCCCTCCATCAGGCGCCCCGGCTGGCCAGGGGGAGGCAGTTTAGAGACCAGGACTACTGCATGTTTTTTGTGAGGGTACCTACGGTAATTTAAGCTGTTTTAGTTGTAAATCCCATCATGTCTCAAGTCTGCACAAAGGTTTGGGTGCGCAGTGCGCACATCCCCGCTTATGGACTAGTAAAAATGATTTACAGTAAGCTTTGGTCATAATGGTCAGTCTTGTCCATAACAGGTGGTTAAAATTATCCAATGATTGCTTCATCATCCATGTGAACATCGTCACATGACTGAAAATGTGTGTTTTGGTGCCCTCTACTGGGTGGAAGATGTTGGCACAGCAATGTGATTTTCAATTTTATTGTCCAATCATTCTTTGCATTTATTTTATTTGCTACCTGACCCAGTATCAGAATGTACAATGTCTAAAATGTCTCAAAGAGCTACATTTAGTCAAAGAGAGACATTTCAAACAGAAATGTGTTATTATAATGATAGTACAACTAGATAATGTTTACATTTCACTTTACAGTACACAGTAAAATCAAGTGTCAGTTAAATTCAGGTTCAAAGCTACAGACTGGGACTTTTAATGAGTAAAATGTTATTTTCTTCAATCTGCACGGTGGACTAGCCTATGTCAATACAGTTCTCCGGTGGTCAGATTTATGGGAATCCATGGAAAAATCAACCCACGTTGTGAGCTTGTAGATCGGCTATTTTCACTACTTCTTTAACATTTTGTTTTATAATTCATGGAATTTCTTAGATTTTTCTTTTATTTATTCATGAAATTACTGCTTTTTAAAAAATTCATGATTGTTTTTCAGGAATATTTTCCCCAACAAAATGTAGGAAACAAAAAATAATTACCCATAAATTAGACCCATACAAATTTGTTCGCGACTCACAAATGGGTCCCAACCCACTGTTTGGGAAACAGTGACATCATAGACCCTTTTGCTCATATCTTGCAATATCTCCTTTGGGAAAACTACATGTTGCATGGACAATTTGCACAGTATAATAGTGGTGTGGACCCAGGTTTAAATCCCAGAGAGAACATCAAAGTTTGCTATGAATTGACACACTAGATTTTTTGTCACCTATATCCTCTCGGTTTGGCTCTATAAGGACACTATCACTGCATCCAGACAGTGGAGTCACGAAGATGCCAACAGCCGCGAGCGGCAGGCGTCTCTTCCGGGTTTTTAGACAGCTGGTGGATGGAAATGAAGCTCCGCCCACACGGCAATTTGCAGCGTCGGCAAAGAGTTTCCGGTTTTCTGGCAGACGCTGCAAGTTGCCACATGGGTGGAGCTTAATTTCCATCCACCTAAAAAAGAGACACCTGCCGCTCGTGGCTTTTGGCATCTTCATGACTCCACTGTCTGGAAGCACCCTAGGAGGACCCTTTCGACCTAGTCCTGATTGGCTGGCTCCATGACACCGTGGGCACACTTTAGCGGACAGGCACGGACAAAGGAAGCTGACGCCCGACGTCATTCCGGCTTTTTAGACAGCTGGTGGATGGAAAAGAAGCTCCACCCCCGCGGCTGACTGCCGCGACGGACAGATTCCCGGAAACGCTCTCCTCCGCGGCAGTCAGCCGCGGGGGTGGAGCTTCTTTTCCATCCACCAGCTGTCTAAAAACTCGGAAATGACGTAAAATACAGCTTCTTCTGTCCGCGCATGGAATCTAAAGTGTGCTGAGTCTGACACCGTCTCCACACCATAGCGCAAAACGGTCTTAAGCTGCGCACTTCTTAAGCTGCGCGCAGCTTAAATTCTGAGTTTTTAGACAGCTGGTGGATGGAAAAGAAGCTCCACCTCCGCGGAAGACTTGAGCGGAGGAGAGCGTTTCCGGGAATCTGCCTGTCGCGCAAGTATTCGGCGGACGTGGAGCTTAATTTCCATCCACCAGCTGTCTAAAAACTCAAGCTTTAAGCAGCGCGCAGCCGAGAACGTGCGCAGCTCTTTTGACCGTGTGGCAGCACCTAGTGAGGGTGTTTACACAGAGACGATCCGCAGTCAAACCGCATAACTTTTTTATCCTTTTGCCCTTTCATCTACACACTGCCGACCAAAACGGTGAATGAATCCGTTCATTTTTTAAACCGGGTCCCAGAGTGGATAAATATGAAACCGCAACTTTTGCGCCACATTCTGCATGGGCAGACTTTAGCGGACAGCCGCGGACAGAAGAAGCTGTGTTTTATGTCATTTCCGAGTTTTTAGACAGCTGGTGGATGGAAAAGAAGCTCCACCCCCACGGCTGACTGCCGCGACAGTCAGATTCCCGGAAACGCTCTCCTCCGCGGCAGTCCTTTTCCATCCACCAAGGACAGTCTAAGAAGGACGAGACGCGAAGACCGTACGGGCGACGCCATGTTGCTTATGTTGCTCCATGGAAGGAAAGAAACACGCGCAATGGGCTATATGCAGCCAACACTTCCGCGTTCAGCTTCCTTGGTCTCAACTGCGCATGTTTCTTTCCTTCCATGGAGCACTATAAGCAACATGGCGTCGCCCGTACGGTCTTCGCGTCTCGTCCTTCTTAGACTGTCCTTGCCATCCACCAGCTGTCTAAAAACTCGGAAATTACGTAAAATACAGCTTCTTCTGTCCGCGCATGTAATCTAAAGTGTGCTTAGGCCCTGTGTGGACGTCCGAATCCGCATATTTCCTGAACCGATGACGCAAGAGCCCACATGTGTCTATTCTTAGTTCCATCTCGAAAGTGATGGAAAAAATTGTCTATGAACAGGTTGAAAAGTATCTTGCCACTAATAAATTATTGTACGAGTTCCAATCTGGCTTCAGAACATCCCACTCCACTGACACATGCCTTCTCTATTTGAGCGACCACATTAAAACAAGAGGTGGACGCTGGCAAATACTGCGGCATGGTCATGCTGGACCTCCAAAAGGCTTTTGACACCGTGAACCACTCCATACTGGTTAACAAGCTAAAAGCAATTGGTTTCGATAGCACATCAGTGAGCTGGATGCAATCCTACCTGGAGGGGAGAGAACAGATGGTGGAAGTGAACGGAACACTGTCCCCCCCCCCTCCCAGTGAGCTGTGGCGTTCCACAAGGAAGCATACTAGGGCCTCTACTTTTCCTAATATATGTAAACGACATGACTTCAGCTTGTGACTGCAACTTGTTCCTGTTCGCAGATGACTCAGCACTGCTGGTCTCGGACAGGGACAAACTGCAGGTTGAAAATGCCCTCAGCTCTGAACTCGGTAGAATCTGCACCTGGCTCGCTGATAACAAACTATCTTTACACCTGGGAAAAACTGAATCCATTCTCTTTGGCTCTATTAGTAATCTCAGCAAGGCAAATGGCTTCTTGGTTAGAGTGGGTGACAATGTTATCACACGTAAAGATGAAATTACCTACCTAGGTTCCATCCTGGAGGCTAATCTTTCCGGTGATAAAATGGCCACCAACGTAATCAAAAAAGTAGAACAAGATTCCTCTACAGGATCTCCTCACTGGTCAACAAAAACACCTTGAAGACCTTAACAGGAGCCCTTGTACAGGGTTTCTTTGACTATGCATGCACCTCCTGGTACCACAGCACCTCAAAGGCCCTTAAAACCAGGCTCCAGACTTCCCAAAACAAACTGGTCAGGCTCCTACTTGACCTAGCCCCCCGAACCCACCTCACCCCTGCCCACTTCGACAGGCTGGAATGGCTTAGGGTCGACGACAGAGTACAGCATCTTGCAATGGGTCTGGTCCACAAGATTCGATACACCACCAAGATACCCATGTACCTGTCTAGATACTTCCTTAATGTTAACGAAGTCCACACCCACAACACCAGAGGGAGTGCAACGAACCATGTACAACCCAGATTCGGCACAAACAAGGGACTAAATTCTTTTCGCTCCTATGCCACCAAAATGTGGAACGCCCTACCAACTGTCATTAAGACATGCGAATCCCTTGACTCCTTCAAAACCGCTCTCAAAGGGCACCTACGGATGGCTGCAATTCGAAACTGGCCCCCGTAAAATCTGAATCCCCCCCCACCTCCCCCCCCTTTTTCCCCTCACTGTATATGTTTCTTTTCCCTTTTTACCTCCTTTATGATGAATTCCTGTTCTGTCTATAGAAGTGTCTATTTGTACGTCTCTAAATGTTTTGATGAATTGAACATGGTGGACCCTATTGGAAACAAGTGTAATGCTTAATTGGGTCGTCCACTCACAGTTAACAGCCTTTGTATTGAGTTTGTGCTTGAAATGTACTGTAATTCTGCAAACTGTTAATAAATTCTTCAATCAATCAATCAATCAAGACGCATGCGCCACCCCCGAACAATAATAAACAAAGATGGCAGCACCCAGCGTTGCATTTGTCCTGCAGAAAATAGTTAATAGTTAGTGCTTTTACAGCAAAATGTACTGCTCCTACACACCACCACCGTTGGCAACAAGTGGACATGGGAATAGCATTCTCCTGTCTGTTTTTGTTTACATCGGAGCGGTTGCAGTGTTGCCAGATTGTGTGAGAGAAATAAGCAAACCATGTCTATGAAAACAACCCCAAAAGCGACCAGCTTATTTGAGAATAGCAGTTCTACAAGTTTGCGTCGTGATGCGACGCGTTGTGAGCTTGTTGATCCGATATTTAAAAATATATATCATGGAAAAAACAAATGTGGAATATTTTTTAAACAGAACAACAAACGAACTTCTGATTGACCAGATGACAATAAATATATTTTTTTATTATCTCTTTTCTCTTACTGTAGATAACAAAGTGTTATATTTTTTAATTAGAATACTTTTGTTGTATTTTTATATAGTCCAATCATGTATTTAGGAAAATCTATACAATCATGTCCTAAATGTTTTATTGTAGTCTATCTCTACTGGGGCCTCTACTGTTCCTAATATATGTAAACGACATGACTTCAGCTTGTGACTGCAACTTGTTCCTGTTCGCAGATGACTCAGCACTGCTGGTCTCGGACAGGGACAAACTGCAGGTTGAAAATGCCCTCAGCTCTGAACTCGGTAGAATCTGCACCTGGCTCGCTGATAACAAACTATCTTTACACCTGGGAAAAACTGAATCCATTCTCTTTGGCTCTATTAGTAATCTCAGCAAGGCAAATGGCTTCTTGGTTAGAGTGGGTGACAATGTTATCACACGTAAAGATGAAATTACCTACCTAGGTTCCATCCTGGAGGCTAATCTTTCCGGTGATAAAATGGCCACCAACGTAATCAAAAAGGTCAACCATAGAACAAGATTCCTTTACAGGATCTCCTCACTGGTCAACAAAAACACCTTGAAGACCTTAACAGGAGCCCTTGTACAGGGTTTCTTTGACTATGCATGCACCTCCTGGTACCACAGCACCTCAAAGGCCCTTAAAACCAGGCTCCAGACTTCCCAAAACAAACTGGTCAGGCTCCTACTTGACCTAGCCCCCCGAACCCACCTCACCCCTGCCCACTTCGACAGGCTGGAATGGCTTAGGGTCGACGACAGAGTACAGCATCTTGCAATGCGTCTGGTCCACAAGATTCGATACACCACCAAGATACCCATGTACCTGTCTAGATACTTCCTTAATGTTAACGAAGTCCACACCCACAACACCAGAGGGAGTGCAACGAACCATGTACAACCCAGATTCGGCACAAACAAGGGACTAAATTATTTTCGCTCCTATGCCACCAAAATGTGGAATGCCCTACCAACTGTCATTAAGACATGCGAATCCCTTGACTCTTTCAAAACCGCTCTCAAAGGGCACCTACGGACGGCTGCAATTCGAAACTGGCCCCTGTAAAATCGGAATCCCTCAAACACGAACGCAAGGACAACACAAGAGACGGTCGCGGCCACACAGCCAACTCAAGGTACGGCCACGGAGCCGACTTGGGGACCCAACGCAGCTCCTCCAAGGAAAACAAACAAATTAACGGAGCTGAACGTGAATCCCCCACCCCTTTTTTTCCCCTCACTGTATATGTTTCTTTTCCCTTTTTACCTCCTTTATGATGAATTCCTGTTCTGTCTATAGAAGTGTCTATTTGTACGTCTCTAAATGTTTTGATGATTTGAACATGGTGGACCCTATTGGAAACAAGTGTAATGCTTAATTGGGTCGTCCACTCACAGTTAACAGCCTTTGTATTGAGTTTGTGCTTGAAATGTACTGTAATTCTGCAAACTGTTAATCAATTCTTCAATCAATCAATCAATCAATCTTGTAGCCCATTGGGCTTTCCCTTTTCTGTATTTTTGTATGTTTCATTATTTCGTTTTTATAATTTGCTAAATAAAATAAAATAAAATCATAGGAAACAAGACCAAATAATCAACTATACACTTAACAAGCCAAACAAGAAGCCCAAAGTCGCTTATAATAAACAGACATGGCAACACTGGCATCATGTCTACTTCTCTCTTTTTGGGGCTTTGTGCCAGCTAGTGCTACAGCAGCAGCACCACCTACAGTCTGGCCATATATACTACAGGCGCATTCCGGGCCGGTTGCCGTAGTGTAGACAGATTTTGAGCTTGTAGACCTGCTATTTTTCTTAAGACAGTAATATGCAATGTGGCCCTCTGGAGTGAGGCCCAGTGTTAATTCATGTACATCTTTTACATTCTCAGTTAAATGACCACTCTTTGACTGTGTTGACCCCAAGTTAATAAAAGGGAAAAAAAGGACAACTCACACACAGATTCTTTGCATTATTATGTACAGCGGTTTTATTTGTGATTTACCCCCAAAGATATTTATCACTATTACACTACATACAATGCATTGTAATCAATGTACAACGGATCAACTTCAAAGAACGAAGAGCAAGAAAGAAAACAGCACATTTTAAACAACAAAAAACAAGAAACGGGCTGTGATTTGAACACAGAGAGACATCAGTTAAAAGGTAAATAATATAACACTATTGATTTATTAACATATTGATGAGATCATCAGTAACAGCAATGCTGTGGCAATGGCATGGTGCTGAAGACACGAGGAGTTGTATCTGCGTGGTGGTGTGCATAAATATGAAATCACTTATCTTGGGACTCTGTTTGAGATTGACTACATTGAGTAAAAAAAACAAAACAAAAAAAAGTATTATTTTTTTCCTAATGATGAGAAGGATTCAGGCTTTAAGGGAGGTCACAGTCTGGCTGGGGGGGGGGGGGGGGGGGGGGCTAGGGGGGGGAAACATTTCTGTCATTGTTGTAAGAAGAATTTAAATGATTTACAGCAACTTAAAGCACTGTTAATTCATCTGGAATTCACAACAATTGACATCATCTAACGGCCTCCAATTATCGTAGTTACATAAGTGGGCTAATTAAGCAGTAGTGGTGAATAAGTACTTTTACTCAAGCACAGTTAAAGGAAGAATACTTTTAACTGCTAAACGATGGTGATATTTTATTATACAGGTTACCGACGCAGTAGCCTCGGAAACCCAGACGTTTTAACCTGCTAACCACCTTGACCAGCTGCGACATTAAAGTGATGAACACACTATTCATTACAATCCAATAATGTGACAGTGAAATGGGCCATTCTGCTTAATGGAGGCTACTTTTACATTTGACACTAAGTATATTTTTGACGCCAATACGTACATTTTTAAACGCAGGACCTTTGCTGTACTTGTAACAAAGTGTCTCCACAATGTGGTATTGCAAATGTTTTTCTTGTACTCTCTAATTAAGACCAATAATCTTGTGTAAAATTCAGCAGAGCAAACGCGCTCAAGTGAGACCAATTAGTTGCAAGTTTAAATTAATCTATAAATACCAGACTTTGACCTGTGCCTCCCAAAGGTAGGCCAATACATTTTGCCATGCAAAGCCATTCATTACATCAATAACGAATGAGTGTGGATCATGAAAGAAAGAGACAGAGAGAGACAGAGAGAGAGAGAGAGACATAGAGCGAGCGAGAGCGAGAGAGACAGAAAGAGAGGCCCTTGAAAGGGAGAGGGGGAGGCTCTTTACATCAGCAATAAAAAGTCAGATATAGTCTTGTTTTGTGGTTTTAAAACCCCTGATATTGTCCCAAAATAAGGCTGTGGGTTCGAGAGGCACACCAAGGTACATCTGAGCTGAGCAACATTTCACTGTGAAAAAGTGTTAAAATTAATACTCGGCATTTTACAGCAGCTATGTTTGTTTTTTCTTTCTTTTTTCTTTCTTCTACTATGACAAAATTAAAACTTGTTCTGTGTACGCTTCAAAATCCTCAGTGTATATTGAAACTCAGGGTTTTGCAGGTGTGTTTTTCAGTGAACAGAGAGAAAGAACAAAGCAAAAACAAAAAAAGACAGAGAAACAGCGTTTAGACGTTCACAGAGCGTTTAAGAGACACAAGTGCATCATTGGCAAAAAACTGCTGGTGAGAGGAGAGCTGCACGCAGGTCCGTTCTGCCACCTGCGTGCACATGCTTGTGTATGTGTGTCAGTGTAATGTACACTGTAAGAATCTTCAGTGTCATTTAACTCAAAAGCATCCCTTTCGTTCCAAATGGAGCAAATAGTTAGTGAAAGTTAGCCAAATTTGTGACCAATTTGCTAAATAAATGAGCATAAGGTGTCATTGCTATTAAGGCTTTCTGTGGTCTGGTTTCCCTATTCTCATTATAAGGGGAGGGGGGGGGGGGGGGGGGTTGTTTTTCGTGCAAAACAAATGCTTGCTATGGATTCAGAATCATTACCCATAATGCTCCTGGGCGGGAAACCCTTTTTGGTGTTTTACCACTTGTTGCAAATTTGAAATTTTCAGAAATCTTTGGTTAGTATTTAAGGTGTTTTTAGAATCCGCCTCGGTCCAAAATGAGTTAAAGCAGAATGAAAATGTGTACATTTTGCCTGCATATAGGTTGTTAATGGTACCCCAACTTTAAACAGCTCTAACAAAGTTTCCCAAGGGAGTTGAGAGGTGACAGTAGACATCTTTATTAACACATTTGTGAAGAAAGCTATTGGTACGCATTTATTTTGAAGATTGGTCACACATTTGGCAAACCTTTGCTAACTAAAATGAGTTATTAACACTAATGATTTCAGTATGTCGGGTTTATTCAGTCAGTGTATCATTGTTTGTCATTAAGCGTATTTGCGTTAAATACTGTGTGTGCGTGTGTGTGTGTGTGTGTGTGTGTGTGTGTGTGTGTGTGTGTGCGCGCATGTGTGAGCAAGCACTTATCAAAGAGGTAGCAGAGAATAGTCAGAGCAACACAAAGAATTTTCCAACAAAACAATCATCTAGTGTGATCTAATCTGAGAACAGCTTATTTACCTGCTGATCAACACATCTCTACAAGACCTGTTCAAATTCACATCCACATTTCAATTCAGGACATTACATAGCTTCTTTTTTTTACCCCCGTAATCGTTCAATACACCATATGGGATACATACAATTTCCCCAGGATACTATTATTTTGACAATATTGAGAATATAAATCACCAAAGACCTCAAATCTTTGTCAGAATTCAATTCAATAGACCTTTTTTTCACAGCAGTCATATTAACATGAAATAACATGAAATAGCAGGTACACCCAGGTTAAATTACGGTAACAAAATGAATTAGGGTTCAGTTCCATTTAGTGTAGTAGAGTCTTTCCAGTGAGCCAACATGCACAATAGCAGCACCGCTGACTCTGTTTGACCAGAATGGAACACAACTTTAAAGGTGCAGTGATGTGTTTTTTTATAGTGTTAAGCAGCTATATATATTCTGATAGCAATCATTGCTATTGAGTATTTGTTTAGTAACAGGGGTGTGTCTCTCCAGCCCTTCTGAAGCCCCACTGAAAATGTATATTCGTGTCAGGATACCAATTCTATCCAATCAGGAGAGAGAACACATGCAGAATACAGGATACATAATGTGGACTTGGAAGTGATAGACACAAAGAAATGAGATGACACAAATTCTAAAGTGGAACCCTATACAATTGATGCCGATAAATGGGTACTCGATCCTGATTGGATGAAATAGCAACGCATCTGAAGATGTTTCTTCTGTTGTGTTACAGAGAGATCACTGTTACCCCCCTAAAACTCAGAATAATATAGAGATTTAACTTTTATCAAAAAAATAACTTTTCGTTAAAAAATAACCCCTCAAAATCGATAACAATACCTTTAATTAATATAATTGGTAATACCCGTTTACCTGTTTACTATTTCCAAAATCTGAAATTTGCTAACGTAAATGTCTGAGTTGAAAGTGTTTATCCCGCAAAGGCCATCATGACACGTTGACCAACAGCTAAAACAGTTTTATCAGAACCGATACAGCTTGAAAAATACTTTCCCATTTCCCAACAGCTATCCCAGACGAGGCCAATAGTGTCATCCACTGTGTGAAAGGTTGTCAATGCATCGTTGCCTTAAAGCAAAGTTTCACTTTGATACAGGTTTGTAGTTTGTATAGTTACACAATACCGTTGATTAAAAATGTATATTCCAAGATATGTCTCCTCCTTGAAGGAGACAATTCTGGAATATCAATTTATAATCAACATGGCAACTATTAAAGTAATCTCCCCAATATTTTGAGTTCCATCTTGGCAAGGTAACTACATAAAGTAAACCTCTATCAACATGTCATTTTGGTTGAAGTCAAAATTACATTCAACAACTAGGAATAACCTCCATTCATAACTCCAGTCTGCAAATGGTCAATAGTCAACCATTCTTCATCAATAACATTTAAACTGATTCATGATCAAGTGTCAGATGTTTGTCTCAAAGCATCCATCTAAAGCAAGGGGAAGAGTTTGTACATGGTGTGCACACTGCACCATGTACAAACTCTTCCCCGGAAGTGGCTTGCTGAAATGTGTTAATATAAGCTTTGTAGATATGCCAAAGTGATGGATATAGGCTTGGGGTGTCATTCACAGCATGTTTGTAGGCCTTGATGTTTAAAGCAGAAAGAATATGGCAGTAGAGCCATACAATTAGAACAAGTATCAAGTTCCAGTAGAATTGTCAGAGAATTCCATTTCTGTATGTAGGCCGAGCACAAAAGCAGCATTCATGCTCTTCTTGTACAACAGTTTTTTCACTTGAAAACGTGTCATTTTCATTGAGCGATACGGTCGTATGTCCATAAGCATAAGTTACGGCTGCTTTTAGCACAGAAAATAAACACATGTATATAACACATCTAGCACAGGATCCCAATGTTACAACCCTTAACAGACCGTTCTAAAAACAGAATGGAAAACCTACAACGCATGCCTGCTGAGGGTCACGCTGACATTGAGAGAGGTCAAAAGTGGGGGAAATCCAAAGTGCGATGCAGACATCTACACAGCCTTCTGGACTCGTCCACAAGTTGACACCAACTTAATGAAGCTTGAGACTTGTAAGGTTCGACCAGCTGTCAAACTGTACAAACTTCCATTATCGGAGGGTACCAATCGATGACCGGGTCATCACTATTTACAAGTGTCACAATGTTAAAGCATGAAAGCAACTGCATGGGTTTAAGTCCCTTCATTTGTCATTGCGTTACTACGAGCCGGCAATTTATAATCTAGAGAATGGATAGGGCTTGATGTCAGGGTTCAACCATGTATTGGGAATCACTGAATGAATCAGATAGGACCATTTGTTTTCCAGAGCCTAAATTCTACACTGGTTTAGCATGACATAAGATCTACATAAAAAGGCTAATTTATACTTTGACGCAACAACAAGTGTTGCTTGACTCAAGTAGTCATTATCATCGATGCAAGCTACGTGGTCTTGAGACAAACCATAGATTAAGTTCAGACTTTTGTAACAAACTGTAAATTAGAACTGGTACTGAGTTAGATTAGATTAGATCATAATAACGCTTTGTTGGAGCAAGATCTAAAAGCTGGTTTTACTGTTCAGTTTCTTCCAAAGATAGGGTTTTGATGCTTAAACTCCAGTTTCACTCTGACGTTTTGAAATAAACTTGTTTGTACAAGTAGGTACGGTATAAGTATGGTGGATAGGTAAATAAGGTAATTAAGGAAAAGTAAGGTAAGAAATGTTGGTAAGGTTAGGTAGGTAAGGTAAGTAAGGTAGGTCCTGAAAAACTGACAAATCAATGGCCCTTTGATCTGCAGGCTTATTGTAAGATGCATTGACGGGAAACACAATCTTCCAGCATTGAAACAAAATGAGAAAAATGACAAAAGGAATATACAAAATAAACTTCTAAAATTAGTGTTAAAAAATATCAGATGCTTTATAACAATCACAATCATGCAGAGACCAAAAAAATATATATATTTAATATATATATATATATATATATATGTGCGGAAGGGAGAGGTAGTATGTTTTGGTTAAATGTATTGCCAAAGCAATGTGACACGTTCTCAGTTTGTACAATAAAACAGAGAATGAGGCGGAAGTAAAGCCCAATTTATGTTTTGATGAAAAAGGGTTGTGCAAAAGGGGACGATGGAAACGTGTCCACGCGAGTCAACTAGGGGACGATGGAAACGTGTCCACACGAGTCAACTAGGGGACGATGGAAACGTGTCCACGCGAGTCGCTGCGACACTTTATTTCCTTCGTCCTTTTTTGTTTGTTTTTTTATTTGCACAACACTTTTGCATAGAAGGATAAATTAGGCTGAAGGAGGACGCACAGAGCGATGGTTTACATGGAGAAAACATTGGGATCCGCTTAAATATACTGACTGGTCTACTGGCCAACACGAGCCTACCAGAACAATCTGACATCACAACAACTGGCAACGAGTTTACTGTAGTATCAAAACACTGCAGAGGTTGGTGAGGAGACAGCTTAGTTGAGTGTGTGTGTGTGTGTGTGTGTGTGTGTGTGTGTGTGTGTGTGTCTGAGGTTAAAAGAACACTCAGTAATTTGTGTATGCGTGTGATTGTGGTGTTGAACATATGTTTGGTTCCCTTGTAGTTTATTGTGAATCGTTTGTCTTGTGAATCACTGAGGTATGTTATGCATTTTCCAGCTGAGAATTGGCTGTAGTTAAGTAAGGCTCTGAGGTGGAGATTTCTGACCTGGGTTGAGTGGATGGGGGGTCGTGAGGTGAGAGATAGCAGCCATTTAGGGCCTGCACAGGGCTGTCAGTGTCTCTTAGCTTAGACCGGCTATTGGCTCCTTTTAACTAAGTAAAATGGGTGGAATATAAACCTTACCTTACACACAGATGGCAGCCATTTTAGGTCCATTTGAGTAGACAGTTTCATAGGTTCTGTCTTGGTGACTAAACAGCATGCGATCCACATATTATCCATCAGTTGGGAAAGAAAGGCCAAGCTCTATTTTACAAGAGAACAGAGCTAAAGGAACCCAAATTGCTGACCCCTATAGAACCCTCAAGCAGGTGCCACCTCTCACCTAACTCGCCCCATCCTGCATTCCTTTTTTTCGTTTTTGTTTTTATATACATATTTTCATGTAGATGTTGACGTTGTATGAAGAAAAAAAGTCCACTTGTTATGTCCTTCAACACGAGTCCTATTTCTGTACAAACACAGTGATTATTTTTCTTTCTTTTTTTTAAGAGCTGTGATGAGAGAGACAACACAGTCAATTGTGAAAGGATGTCCCACTTTGGGTTTGGGAGGAGACAGTCTGTCAGATGATGCACTCTCTCTGCCTGTGACAACTTTAAAAATACTTTGTATCTCTTATTATTTTCTATACACATTCTACTGTCTCTAGGGGATTCCGTCCAAATTCTGACAAGCTGCAAACGTCCCATCAGCCCTTGGTGCGTCAGGGTCGTCGAGAACGTCCCATCAGCCCTTGGTGCGTCAGGGTCGTGGAGAACGCGGAGGCCGTTATCGGCTGCTGAGTTAAAGCTATGAAAAGAAATAATCCTAAATGTATTTGGCTATTGCAGAAGAGGCTGTTAGGATGGTTGGCTTGTGAAATGCAAAGGGCCCGTACGCAACACTGTTCCTGCAGGGACAGTTTGTTGAATGTCGGTCGTTGGCCAGTTTCAGTCAGTTAAGAGTCGAGGCAGTGTTATTTTGAGAATGAGCTTTGAACACCTGATCGTGTTTGACGTCGTGGTCCTGCGTCCAGCAGTAGCTTTTGTACAGAGCTTGAATGGGCCTTTCCATCGTGAACCAGATGATTCATTTTGTACAGAGCTTGAATGGGCCTTTCCATCGTGAACCAGATGATTCACGTCACCGTGTCCCTTTCGGCTCAGCCTTGCGGTGTGAAATGGATGCGGTCGTCGGACACGTGTCCTCGTTTTCCCACTCGTATAACGACAGCGTTAATGTCCGTCCGAGAAAAGAACACACCATCGTCACACCGACCAGCTGTTTCGCAAGCCGATGCATTGAAAATCTCCATGGCGCCAGAGAGCGTCCTTGCATGCGATGAAAGGGACACGGTTAGGAAGGCCAAAGGGACATTGGACAGGGACCCATGTGAGTCCACATTGTTTACGTGTCCTCCATTTAAACATCCCTAGCGCAACAACAACAAGAACAATCTCCAATCGAGAAAAAAAACAAAAAAACAGTCCAGAGGGAAAACAATTCCACCAAAATGAAAATATAGATATATTGTTGGCAAAGCTTATCACTTGACCCGAGAGAGGAGAGAAGAGAGAGAGAGGTACGTCCATAGAACTGGAATGGACAGACAGCAGTGTGTCGGCTGTAATTTTGTCGTAAACATTCATAACGTCTGCCAGGGGTTTTTGAACTGGTGTGTGTGTGTGTGTGTGTGTGTGTGGTCAACAGAACCACGACTGGAATGTTCAGTGAAATGATGCCTTTGCCATGCTAATGTGTGGCTCAGCGTTCTGAGTCTCATGCAACCAGCACACATCTCACTGGATGGACTTGCGAGTACAGCGGCCATCTTAATTATTTGCACTCAGCAATGTTTGAACAGGACTGTCCATTCCACTTGTCTGGGCACCTCAGCAGAAAAAAAAAAAAAAAACATCAATCCATTTCCTATTTTGCATAAAGTACTGGAACTCCAGAGCAACAATTCAATTATCTTAGTATTTTGCCTACTTTATCGTTTAGTATGTACAGACTTAGCAAGTGGTATTTACAAACTGGGACCACAGGGGGGCGATGTGGGCCCACAGGTGACATATATCAGAATGTGTTATGATGTTAATATGATGATGATATTGAAGCAATATAATTAAACCTTGCTTAGCTACACCTGACTGGTGTCCAAGTCTAACAAACTGGGCAACATGAATGAGGCTGCGCTTTTATAATATATGAATATGTACAAAACAATCTTCTATGGAGTTATGATTTAACCACTTAATCCCTATATACTTTGTTGTACGTCAAATAGTGAAAGATAACTAAGCGTCTTTACGCATTGTGAGCGTGTACTTGGTCACTAAAGACGTTATGGTTGACATGGTTGTCTGTCGTTCAGGGCATCATAAGGTTTTCATTCCAAACGTCTCCAGCTTATCTTTTTTGAACGATTCACCCGCGCATGATGAACGATTCACCCGCGCATGTGAACGATTCACCCGCGCATGCACACTTTGCTCACAAAAGTCCAGATTACTTTCTACACAGATTATCTGTCCTTTCATTATTATACAATTTAATAACTTTATAGCAATGCTTTTGAAAGAGAAGGGTGTCGCCATTACTGAGTTCAGTGTTAACATTTTGTGTTTGAATTAAAAAACATTTTAATTAGCTTGTGTCGATTACTTAGCTTATTAACCATGATTTTTGTAATCACAATGACTATAGCTTCAATAAAACAATCTCTGTGTCATGATTGTAAGGTCACTCACCCCACCCCCCCCCCCCCCAACGCACGCACGCACGCACACACACGCACACACACACACACACACACACACACACACACACACACACACACAATCTCACGCCATCAACAACACGACATTAGCAGACAAACGTTTCCCTGAGGCAGCAGTAGATGGCTGGCGTTCTGTCTGTCACACACAAGCCACCAAGCCTAAACTGTCGTAGCAGCAAACCTAAACCACACACACCAAATCCAAGTGTGTGTGCGTGTGTGTGTGTGTGTGTGTGTGTGTGTGTGTGTGTGTGTGTGTGTGTGTGTGTGTGTGCGTGCCATGCGTCCCCCTGTGGTCCCGTTAACATTCTTATTTTAATATACTGTACAAAACATTAAAAAATACAGAGCGCCCTCGGGTACGTCTCATCGCTTGCATGTGCGCTCACAGGTGCGATTGTGTGTGTGTGTGTGTGTGTGTGTGAGTGAAGTACGTACACCTGATTAGGTGACGCACACACACACACACACTGACGTACACACACACACACACTGACGTACACACAGCTGCAACATACAAGCAGGGCCTTCAAAACCTCTCCATGATACAGTGGGGACTCGTTGCTATTTTGTTTCCATAGAAACAGCCATCTTTACACACTCTTAAATATAGGTATTAGCTTATATGTAATGATTTGTATTTATTTATATAGAAGTATACATACATTCTTGTTTGGCAAATTCCCCTTTGTCGTATGAACAGGGAACTCCAAACACAGTGGCCCCCTCCACCTCTGTACCTCCATCCACCCATCCATCCACCCATCCATCCATCCATCCATCCTCCTGTTATTATTAACCCTTAACCCACCATTTATTTATTTCTGATTTTTTTTTAAAGTTTAGCTACACTCCATAGATACAAATCATTTGTGTTAATTAATTCACACGTATCTTTAGTACGCTTCCCGCTGGCGTTTGGATTTTAACGTTAACTTCATGTGGCCTCTGTGGAGTGGTCCCATTCATCTGCACCCCCTCCACCCCAAAGCACACAGAGGGTCTGGGTTGGAGAGTGGGGGGGGGTCCCATCCATCTCCTCCACCCCAAAGCAAACAGAGGGTCTGGGTTGGAGAGTGGGGGGGGGTCCCGTCCATCTCCTCCACCCCAAAGTAAACAGAGGGTCTGGGTTGGAGAGTGGGGGGGGGGTCCCGTCCATCTCCTCCACCCCAAAGCAAACAGAGGGTCTGGGTTGGAGAGTGGGGGGGGGTCCCGTCCATCTCCTCCACCCCAAAGTAAACAGAGGGTCTGGGTTGGAGAGTGGGGGGGGGTCCCGTCTAGAGCGCTGGACGGGGGGGTCCCGTCCAGAGTGGGGGGGTCCCGTCCAGAGTGGGGGGGTCCCGTCCAGAGTGGGGGGGTCCCGTCCAGACTGGAGGGGTCCCGTCCAGAGTGGGGGGGTCCCGTCCAGACTGGGGGGGTCCCGTCCAGAGTGGGGGGGTCCCGTCCAGAGTGGGGGGGTCCCGTCCAGACTGGGGGGGTCCCGTCCAGAGTGGTGGACTGGGATACACAGAGGAGAAGGTGTACCTCTTTGTCTCCCAAATACGGACGTCCGGTTCACATCCTGGAAACCCAGACGGTCCAAACGCTGCCTCCCGTATTCCACTACATCCAGAACGTCGGTCGGCCCCCGATTGTGTCGCTCAAATCTCCCGCGGGACGAGGAGGGGCAGGTGAATTAGGCTACCATCTATCTATCCTTACTTCCAACACGTGTTTGGGGAGGGGGGGGGGGGTTCGGGGGAATATCAAGGGGTTTTAGGGGGGATATAGGAAGGTGAGGGTCGGTCAGTGGCGGCGGGGGGTGGTGGCGGTTGGGGGGAGGAGGTGGAGGTGGAGGAGGCGGGGAGGAGGGGGTGGCGGCCCTGTCTTTGCTACGACACCTCGCTCCCGAACACCTCCAGCACCAGCGGGGTGAGCTGCATGCTGTGCTCGGGCTGGAAGGACAGCGAGCGGTACTGCTTGGAGTGCTCCTCGTTCAGGCTGCGCAGGTCCGCCAGCTTCTGGATCATCTTGGCGTAGAGGAGGCGCCCGCCGGGGTGGTTGACCCGGATGTAGGCCTGCAGAACCTCGGACAGGTGGTCCTGAAGCTGTTCCACTCGCGCGTGGTCCTGGACCCCCGGGCGGTCTGGGGAGGGGAGGGGCAATATTCAAAGGCTCAATTTACAATTTTAAGTATTTAGCAGACAGTCGTTAACCAGAGCGACAAACGACTACAGCCTGAGCAATAATTTTGGTGTCCGGTCGTTGTTCTGACGGCACACAATACTAATTACTTTGGACTGATATTTCATCAAAAAGTGCCACATTTTCCAATCAGTTTGAAAACATTTACCTTATAAGCAAACAAAAAAATACAAATAAATTTTAAAAAAAACTTTTGAAATTAAACGCAGCGTCTGACACAGAATGTGTCACCTGCCAATCGATTAGATACAGCCCCGCCCCCACCAGAGACGGCCTCATAAGCCTGATCTATACTTGTGACTAGATTTGATCGAGAGACTGCCATTGGATTTTTTTGAATTTTCGTTTTTTCATGTCATATGAAAGCAGGGAATCATAGCTTCAAATTGACATATTGGTTGTTCAGTTTGACCCACCAGTTTTGGAGATATGGCTTATAGAAAAATGTCTTGCAGGAGTAGTGGAAAAAAGACCAAGCAGAGAAAATGGACTTCTAAGCTTTAGTTCAGTGATCTGTGACTTTAGGGGGCACTGTTTTCCCTTCATTCCTCCATTAGTCAACCAGCAGTGTTGCCATGTCTGCTTATTATAATGAGTTGGCCTTGTTTCTAAAGAAAAATAATGCATAGGCCTACTGTACCAATTTTATAATAATGTATAACCTGTTCATAAAAATGTATTTGACAAAAATAAAGTGTAGTTGATTATTTGGGCTTGTTTTTAAAGTGTAGTTGATTATGGAGAGTTGGTAACCAAGTGGACCCTTATTAGATCTTTAACTATTGAGTGTAAAAAGAAACCTTAAAGCTCCATTTTGTTTCATTTTACACTCTCAAGATATACATAATTGTTAAACATCTGCATTACTTAATTTACAATAAGTCTACACAATTAGAGAATGTTGTTATCTTGATCGTTTGCCTGTTATCTCTCCTTTTTTAAATAGGCTACTGTATTTATTTGGAATTTTGTAGTATGAAAAAAGGGAAAATAACAGTGGCAGATAAATTAGGCCTATGTAAATGTTCCAGATGAGTACAAATAAAAGAGCTATATGAATGAACAGTTAAACCAACAGACAACAGGAAAGTTTGCTCTCAAACTCTCCCAGCACAAATTGTGCCCTCTTGGCTCTTCTCTTAATTCCTCTGTTTCATTAGCCTGTTATTATTATTATTTGTCTGCAGAACCCCATCTGAAAATAATTTATGCCAGGGACAAGATTTGTGTTGTTAAATGCTTGTAGATCGGCTATTTTCGCTTATTTTGGGCTTGTTTTCATATACCGGGTTGCTTATTTCTCTCGCAGAAACTGGCAACCCCGCAACGATAGCCGTTAGCTACATTTAGCTAATATATTGATATCAATCCTGTAGCTAAAACAAGTACATTATCGCGCTATATTACATATCGATGCGATCTGCGTTATTATGACCTTAATTTTCATGGCAGGTACATTCCAAAGCAACTAATAATAACCACGTTATGGTGACATAATGTTACAATGTTTACATTAAATTCATTTGAGTCTTCTTCTTCTGCTATTGGAAATAGGAAGCCATTTCCGCATTTTCCATTGTTGTGATCACCAGTGCCCCCAGCTGGAACATTAGCATGAATTAGCTTTAGGCGGACCAAAATAAACACACTTTTTACAAAATATCATTGTTAATACTTCTTTCTCTGCTATTTCTGTTAGCCAGTTAGTAAAAGACTAGTATTATCTTCCAAAACGATTGTGTACAAAAAGGCGGATTTTTGCGGAATTTGCATACTTTAGCAGGGAAGCTGTATGTGTAGTTAGCATTGGTTAACCCAATGGTTATAACATTAGACATAGTTACATGTTTAAGCATTTATTTCATATTTATATGTCGATATCAGCTCTGACATTTATTTCAGACCTGCTCTAACATGACATGAATAATAATATAGCTTCAGATTATTTTAGACAGAAAAATAAAAAAGGACAAAGAAAATAGTTTTTCAGCTGTCCTCAACAGTTGCCACCCCCGCGATGGCAGTCTGTACATCGTGTGGGGTCACAGTCTTGGTTGCAAGTTTGCAACCAAAAAAATATCTCGCTATATGTGCACTGCTGTGAACTCGAATAGATGGTCTATTTACACCATCTTAGGAAGGAGTATCAGTGAAGCACGGGGCAGGGTGTACGTTATGTTACCTGGGGACAGCAGGCAGACGGCCATGAGCAGCACATGTTCCTCCTAGGTTACAGGACGGTATGTTACCTGGGGACAGCAGGCAGACGGCCATGAGCAGCACATGTTCCTCCTATGTTACAGTATGGTATGTTACCTGGGGACAGCAGGCAGACGGCCATGAGCAGCACATGTTCCTCCTATGTTACAGTATGGTATGTTACCTGGGGACAGCAGGCAGACGGCCATGAGCAGCACATGTTCCTCCTATGTTACAGTACGTTATGTTACCTGGGGACAGCAGGCAGACGGCCATGAGCAGCACATGTTCCTCCTATGTTACAGTACGTTATGTTACCTGGGGACAGCAGGCAGACGGCCATGAGCAGCACATGTTCCTCCTATGTTACAGTACAGTATGTTACCTGGGGACAGCAGGCAGACGGCCATGAGCAGCACATGTTCCTCCTATGTTACAGTACGGTACAGTATGTTACCTGGGGACAGCAGGCAGACGGCCATGAGCAGCACATGTTCCTCCTCATGCAGGTTCAGCTTCTTCAGTCCAACCTGGAACTTCACCAGGGGCTCCAACAGATCCAGAGTGTGTCCCGCTATAGTAGACAAAGCACTCGTTATGCATATTTGCGTACACATGATTCCCGTGATACTGTGAGTCCTTCAGAACTTGTTCTATAACAGTATTACATATTGTATGACTTTCCCTATAGCTACTATCTACAATCCACTGCAGACTATAGGTCTACAAGGTCTTAATACATCATACATCATAGGAGTTGTTCTCAATGGTTTTGGGCTCAGGGCCATAGATCCTATACATCATTTATGTACAGTATGCACACACACAGTAGCCTTTATTCATGTCATCTAGCCTCTGACATCTGAAGAGAGCATATGCTGCTGGGGTGGGTCGTTACGTAAATGTGTAAATTCCCCCTCCAGAGATATGTACAGAGAGAAAACAGAGAGAATATCTGTTTCGGTTACGCCGGGGCTCCACCGGGCGCGTCACGCGTGTGTGCGTCAAAAAACGAACCGGGGCAATTTTAATGCAGTCACGCAACGCAACGCAACGCGGGCAGTGGAGCCCCCGTGTTAGAACTGGCTGAAAATAACTTTGTACGTGGTATTGGTACATTCTAAATTGTATCCAAGTATCATCATCTGTCTCAATAAAGTATGAAAATAATATGACTGGGAAGAAGGTAAAATATTTGGTGCATATTATTTATGGTTCACTGCAAATCTCTACGAATGACATCCTTCTATAAATCTTCATCTGAAAACTAGTCATTCGGCATGTCAAATAACTGCAGTGTAGTAGATCGGTGGAAATGCCTCCCAGTCACACGGGAAAGCCCCACCTCGTGTACTTTTAAAACACAACTAACAATGGTTACATGTCTCAAACATGTGGCCATTGAGACTTTTTAAATCTTATTTCAAATTAGGCTTTAGATATTCTATTGTTTAGGTATTAGACGTTAATAGGTATTTATGTTTTGATGCGATGCACTGTGAGCTTGTAGATCTGCCATTTTCAAAAGATCTGAAAACCTGTGAAATATGGGACATTCTGCGTGATAAGTACTCCTACCTTTGATACTTTAAAGGACAACTTTAGTTTTTTTCAACCAAGGTTCATGTTTTAGGTTGTTATTAGAGAAAGTAAAAGATGAGTTGAGTGTTAGTTTTCTTTCATTTGCTACTTTCTTTCATTTTAGGGATTTTAGCTCTTTTTGACAGGGGGCGGGGGCATTCCCTGTCAAAAACTGCTAAAATCCCTAAAACGAAAGAAACAGCAAATGAAAGAAAACTAACACTCAACTTTTAGTTTCTCTAATAACAACCTAAAACATGAACTTTGGTTGAAACAAACTAAAGTTGTCCTTTAAGTATATTTTGATGCAAATACATTTGTACTTTTACTCGAGTAAATGTAATACACATTGCAGTATTGATACCTTTAAAGTAAAACATTTTCAGTACAATTTCCACCACTGTCTAAAGTGTGAAGTTGACATGATGACACCCACCCTTAGTGACGTCGTTGATGCAGTATTTAAAGTCGGGGCCCCCGCAGCTCCAGGACATGTCCTCCAGGCTGAAGGACTGGTTAGATCGTAGCATGATGATCTCAATGGCGCTGGACTTCAACAGGGCTATCTGGTCCTCGGCGGTCAGCTCCCTGCAACATACAGACACATACAGTACATTACGTCTGGACTTCAACAGGGCTATCTGGTCCTCGGCGGTCAGCTCCCTGCAACATACAGACACATACAGTACATTAAGGGCTATCTGGTCCTCCGCGGTCAGCTCCCTGCAACATACAGACACATACAGTACATTAAGGGCTATCTGGTCCTCCGCGGTCAGCTCCCTGCAACATACAGACACATACAGTACATTACGTCTGGACTTCAACAGGGCTATCTGGTCCTCCGCGGTCAGCTCCCTGCAACATACAGACACATACAGTACATTAAGGGCTATCTGGTCCTCCGCGGTCAGCTCTCTGCAACATACAGACACATACAGTACATTAAGGGCTATCTGGTCCTCCGCGGTCAGCTCTCTGCAACATACAGACACATACAGTACATTAAGGGCTATCTGGTCCTCCGCGGTCAGCTCCCTGCAACATACAGACACATACAGTACATTAAGGGCTATCTGGTCCTCCGCGGTCAGCTCCCTGCAACATACAGACACATACAGTACATTAAGGGCTATCTGGTCCTCCGCGGTCAGCTCTCTGCAACATACAGACACATACAGTACATTAAGGGCTATCTGGTCCTCCGCGGTCAGCTCCCTGCAACATACAGACACATACAGTACATTAAGGGCTATCTGGTCCTCCGCGGTCAGCTCCCTGCAACATACAGACACATACAGTACATTAAGGGCTATCTGGTCCTCCGCGGTCAGCTCTCTGCAACATACAGACACATACAGTACATTAAGGGCTATCTGGTCCTCCGCGGTCAGCTCCCTGCAACATACAGACACATACAGTACATTAAGGGCTATCTGGTCCTCCGCGGTCAGCTCCCTGCAACATACAGACACATACAGTACAGTGTTTTGCGATCGTATGTTGCAGGTTTCTATGAAAACCACTGGCCCCGCTGCCTCCCTTAGATCTCCATATATGGAGCTGACCTGTTCTGACATTCCATATGTTGATCTGACCTCATCGAACCCTGTACACTCAAGACACGCTCCATATATTATGGCCAGTACAGAATTCATTCCATATGTTGACCTGACCCCCTCCATGCCAAAGCGCCAGTGCTCGCCGTCACCCAGGCGGATGTGTGCACGCGACCTCACCCTTTAGGGCGAGGTCTTACTGGGTTAAGATAATTAGCATCATTTAGGTCAAATAAGCTCTGTTAGACTGTTGGTGTAGCCTGTTATGAGTTAGTAACCTTCTGTCGTGATGAAAGTTCTCCTCTATTAAGCAACTTTTCATTCAGTTGAATTTGTGATCAATTAACCCATTCATAGGACGTGTGGAAACGTCATAGCTAATCCAACCCATGGATTGCGAGGACGTGTACAGTACACACGTCCTAGCACATTTTCATTGATATCAAACGAAAGAAAAATTGATTGAAAAAAAAATTGAAAAATGATTTTTCTTCTTTTTTTTTGGTTTGGCCTCTCCTTCTGCACCCTCGTTTAAAATATGAACGCGAGGGATTATCGAGCGACTTTATCGTAATCATAGCGAGGTAAGCAAGCGACATTATTTCTCCCAGAACGGAAGGGGGGGGGGGGGGGGGGTGTTCAGAGTAAATGTTGCTTCTTTAAGCAAGCGTGAACTATGTAGGACAACAACAACATGACATGACAAGTTTCACACCAATGCATTGGTAGCCAGAAACCACATTATGTGGCCGGAAGACAGGATGTGAAGAAATGCATGTAACATGTTAGAGCGACAGTTGTACTTCTGTAAGGGACATCCTGTGCCTGTACATCTGGACCTGCAGTGTCTTGATAAAGCACATGTCGGCTGAAACACATGATTTCACCACAGGACGGGAACCCATTTTGGTGTTTTAAGCATGTTATACTTTAGCTATTGAAAATAGCAGATCTACAAGCTCATAGCGCTACAAGCTTGTAGATCTGCTATTTTTGAAAAATCGTTAAAATGTGGCCCAAATCTTTGAATATATATTCTTTCAGAGCAAGCGTTTTTAACTCAGATCTTTGCTTCTGGGGGGTCTCTGGAACAACATATTTTCAGATGGGGGTTGGCGGCCAATTACATATAATCTTTGGGGTCCTTAATTGACATGAAATAGTTTGAGAACCACTGATATAGAAACATAGGTTTTTTTTTTTTTTTTAACTGTTTAGAAGATTATTTTTTAGAATCAGCCTCAGATCTAAATGGGTTAAAGGCAAGTGTGACGAATGAACAAATGTGTTGCTGCCAATATTTCACATCAAACTATGAATGTGGAGATGCCTCATTCATTCACACAGGTGGTATTCATGGTGGGAAGATATCCCTTGAAAAATGATGTCGGTTTATGTAGTCATCATGAGACTACAGACAGCTTGAATTGATGCAAATTATAACTGCACAAAATAAATGCTCCAGCTGGGTGTGGAAGGATGTTTAGAAAGATTAAAGTACTACAGTACTCAAACTTCAACGAGTGTCAGAATGTCTACTGCTGAGCTAAAAGATGTAAAGCCTGTTTGGGAAGATGATGTTATCATATCACACAACACACGACCATACAGACTGCCGTTCAGAGAAACATAAATGATGGATTGCACCTTTAACCACTTTCCTCCTAGCTCCCCTTCTGGGCATGGGATGAAAGGCAAACGTTCAGTCAAAGGAGAGAGCTGTGATTGGTCTACTTTTGGGGACCAGTGGTGTAAAGTAACTAAGTACATTTACTGTACTTAAGTACAATTTTCAGGTATTTGTACTTTACTTTGAGTACGTCAAATTTTCAGCACATTTACAGTACTTCTACTCCACTACATCTCAGGGCCAAATATTGTACTTTTACTCCACTACAATTATTTGAAAACTTTAGTTACTGGTTAGTTTTTAGATTTTTATTAGTATTGCAAAACACTCTAACCACTCAGCCCTACAGTATATACATTTCGGCCATTTGAAAATAGCCGAATCTGTGATTTTCTAAAGATTTTTTTACATTTTGAAAACTTGAAATACTTTTTCCACCACTGGCGTGGTCCAGACAGCTGTGGTGGCCGACATGAGAAATCATCCGCTGACCTTTGCTACTGCATGCAACACAATACAACGACTTGTGTTCACATCGTGTCAGCCCCGGGTTCTGACAATGTCCAGCAGAAAATAACAGAGTACATTCAGACGATGTGTAATGGGATTACTCTTAAGGCAAGTTTGGGTTGGCTATTTACAGAAGATTACATTAAATTGAGTTTTTGTGTATTTTCCTTTTGGAAAAATTATCTAAATTTAGAGGAACATTTTGTACTGTCCTAAAGTTTGTGTCAAACCCCACCCATCTGGCACCTAAAGGACGAGGGATGAAACGCACCACTAACAGGACCTTCAAATACATTGTGGTTCAAACCCTTTCTCTTCCTCTCCCTCTACCCCCCTCTTCCTCTCCCCCCCCTCCCCCCATCTTACTCCCTTTCTATCTGTCTCTCTCACATGCACGCACATACGCATGCACGCACGCACGCACATACACACGCACGCGCACACCATCTGTTACCTTCAAAGTTACACTTCTTTGTGTGCCGGGAGGTTTTAGGTGAGGTGATTTGGGAAAGGCTGGAAGAGGACAGTGTAATGAATGCATGGTTACCATGGTGACAGCACCATGCACATTCACTACCATGGTGACAGCACCATGCACGGTTCACTACCATGGTGACAGCACCATGCACGTTCACTACCATGGTGACAGCACCATGCACGTTCACTACCATGGTGACAGCACCATGCACGTTCACTACCATGGTGACAGCACCATGCACGTTCACTACCATGGTGACAGCACCATGCACGTTCACTACCATGGTGACAGCACCATGCACGTTCACTACCATGGTGACAGCACCATGCACGTTCACTAAAGCTGTACCCCCCCCCTCCCTCTCTCTTCTCTCTCTCTCTCTCTCTCTCTCTCTCTCTCTCTCTCTCTCTCATTCAAATTAAAATGTTCTTTATAGTAAAAGTAGAGCACTTATTGCCAAAACAAAATCAACAAAGTTGATTCTGCCGGTATCTACAAATTAAATTACTGTAGTAAATAAAAATGTATCGTAATGTAACGTACTATCAATCAAATGTTTGTCACATATTGGACCTTCTGTTTGAGAAAAAGGATATCCTCTTTTCTGTCTCTTAGGTTTTTTGCACTGCATCTATAAGAGGGTTTGCATGTGTGCATGGGTGTGTGTGTGCGTGGCCGCGTGCGTGCGTGCGTGCGTGCGTGCGTGTGCGTGCGTGCGTGTGTGTGTGTGTGTGTGTGTGCGTGTGTTTCTGGAGCGAATCTAGCAAACCACCACACTGATCAGTGCCAAATAGACTTCCAGGAGGCCACAGAAGGACCTTCACTGATGTATTTTCACATACATACTTTTCTAAAGTATTTCTCTTTAGTCAACGGGGCTGGGCCTTGCCCCGGTCTGGAGTCATATGTCATAGATGGAGTCAGTACTGCTGCATGGGGCTGGGCCTTGCCCCGGTCTGGAGTCATATGTCATAGATGGAGTCGGTACTGCTGCATGGGGCTGGACCTTGCCCAGATCTGGAACCTGATGTTGGATAGGAGTGTGAAGGGCAACGATGCCCTGAATCTTCGCACGATGCCCTGAATCTTGTCATGTCTAACCAATGACTATAGTCTAAACTAAGTATGCAACCTGTATTGACCACATATTTACTAATAACACTGATCTTTGCTTCAAAGCAGTATCGGTCTCTGTGAAGTTTAGCGACCATAATATTGTGGCTATTGTAAGAAAAACTCCAAAAGTTGGACCTAAAGTACTGAGGTCATATACAGTAGAAGTTGGACCTAAAGTACTGAGGTCATATACAGTAGAAGTTGGACCTAAAGTACTGAGGTCATATACAGTAGAAGTTGGACCTAAAGTACTGAGGTCATATACAGTAGAAGTTGGACCTAAAGTACTGAGGTCATATACAGTAGAAGGTTCTGTGAAGATGATTATTAGTGCCTGTGTTAGCTAGTGAGTGACACAGGCACTAGTACTAGTACTACTAGTAGTAGTACTAGTACAAAGGCACTAGTACTAGTAGTACTAGTAGTAGTACTAGTACTACTAGTAGTAGTACTAGTACTACTAGTACTACTAGTACTAGTAGTAGTACTAGTACACAGGCACTAGTACTAGTACTACTACTAGTAGTACTAGTACTAGTACTACTAGTACTACTAGTAGTAGTACTAGTAGTAGTACTAGTACACAGGCACTAGTACTAGTACTACTACTAGTAGTACTAGTACACAGGCACTAGTACTAGTACTACTACTAGTAGTACTAGTACTAGTACTACTAGTACTACTAGTAGTAGTACTAGTACACAGGCACTAGTACTATCTCACCTGGATTACTGCTCTGAAATATGGTCGGGCACAGACAAAAAAACATCTGTCTAAGCTTCAAATAGCTCAGAATAAAGCTCTCTCATGGCTCAGCGTAGAGAGGAGAATAAAGCTCTCTCATGGCTCAGCGTAGAGAGGGAAATAAAGCTCTCTCATGGCTCAGCGTAGAGAGGGAAATAAAGCTCTCTCGTGGCTCAGCGTAGAGAGGGAAATAAAGCTCTCTCGTGGCTCAGCGTAGAGAGGGAAATAAAGCTCTCTCATGGCTCAGCGTAGAGAGGGAAATAAAGCTCTCTCATGGCTCAGCGTAGAGAGGGAAATAAAGCTCTCTCGTGGCTCAGCGTAGAGAGGGAAATAAAGCTCTCTCGTGGCTCAGCGTAGAGAGGGAAATAAAGCTCTCTCGTGGCTCAGCGTAGAGAGGGAAATAAAGCTCTCTCATGGCTCAGCGTAGAGAGGGAAATAAAGCTCTCTCGTGGCTCAGCGTAGAGAGGAGAATAAAGCTCTCTCATGGCTCAGCGTAGAGAGGAGAATAAAGCTCTCTCATGGCTCAGCGTAGAGAGGAGAATAAAGCTCTCTCATGGCTCAGCGTAGAGAGGAGAATAAAGCTCTCTCATGGCTCAGCGTAGAGAGGGAAATAAAGCTCTCTCATGGCTCAGCGTAGAGAGGGAAATAAAGCTCTCTCATGGCTCAGCGTAGAGAGGGAAATAAAGCTCTCTCATGGCTCAGCGTAGAGAGGGAAATAAAGCTCTCTCATGGCTCAGCGTAGAGAGGAGAATAAAGCTCTCTCATGGCTCAGCGTAGAGAGGGAAATAAAGCTCTCTCATGGCTCAGCGTAGAGAGGGAAATAAAGCTCTCTCATGGCTCAGCGTAGAGAGGGAAATAAAGCTCTCTCGTGGCTCAGCGTAGAGAGGTTGGCATGCAATTTAGTGAGTTTCTTTAGGAATATTTGTCATAGTAAACAACCAGTTTGTCTGGATTCACAAATACAGTATGTGAGAGATGGTCATAGTCATGCTACCAGGCAGGCTACAGGCTAGTGGTCACATGGTTAAATACAAACACAGAGTGTTCAGGGCCATTACAATATGGAACACGTTACCCACTATGATCACACCCAGTAAGGCTAGTTAATTACCCCAATTTTAATTGTAATGGACTGACCTGTAATTCTACGGATTTTCATGCTTAGTGTTTTACTTTTAATGTCTTGAATGTATTTTCATTTTTAATGTATTTTTGAAAGATTGTACAGGTTTTATTGTGTTATATCTATGGTTTGTCATGGACCCCAGGAAGAGTAGCTGCTACTTTGGTGGCAGCTACTGGGGATCAATAAGACTAAAGAAAAAAGGAGTCCTGAGTTGGTGTTGGCTAGACTGCGCATCGCATGTCATAGTTGACTAGGCTGCATGGCCACATGAAGTCCAAGACATAGTCATAGTTGACTAGGCTGCATGGCCACATGAAGTCCAAGACATAGACATAGTTGACTAGGCTGCACGGCCACATGAAGTCCAAGACATAGTCATAGTTGACTAGGCTGCACGGCCACATGAAGTCCAAGACATAGACATTGACTAGGCTGCATGGCCACATGAAGTCCAAGACATAGCATAGTTGACTAGGCTGCACGGCCACATGAAGTCCAAGACATAGACATTGACTAGGCTGCATGGCCACATGAAGTCCAAGACATAGACATTGACTAGGCTGCATGGCCACATGAAGTCCAAGACATAGACATTGACTAGGCTGCACGGCCACATGAAGTCCAAGACATAACATAGTTGACTAGGCTGCATGGCCACATGAAGTCCAAGACATAGCATAGTTGACTAGGCTGCACGGCCACATGAAGTCCAAGACATAACATAGTTGACTAGGCTGCATGGCCACATGAAGTCCAAGACATAGACATTGACTAGGCTGCACGGCCACATGAAGTCCAAGACATAGCATAGTTGACTAGGCTGCATGGCCACATGAAGTCCAAGACATAGACATAGTTGACTAGGCTGCACGGCCACATGAAGTCCAAGACATAGTCATAGTTGACTAGGCTGCATGGCCACATGAAGTCCAAGACATAGTCATAGTTGACTAGGCTGCACGGCCACATGAAGTCCAAGACATAGACATAGTTGACTAGGCTGCACGGCCACATGAAGTCCAAGACATAGACATTGACTAGGCTGCACGGCCACATGAAGTCCAAGACATAGCATAGTTGACTAGGCTGCACGGCCACATGAAGTCCAAGACATAGACATTGACTAGGCTGCACGGCCACATGAAGTCCAAGACATAACATAGTTGACTAGGCTGCATGGCCACATGAAGTCCAAGACATAGCATAGTTGACTAGGCTGCACGGCCACATGAAGTCCAAGACATAACATAGTTGACTAGGCTGCACGGCCACATGAAGTCCAAGACATAACATAGTTGACTAGGCTGCATGGCCACATGAAGTCCAAGACATAACATAGTTGACTAGGCTGCACGGCCACATGAAGTCCAAGACATAGCATAGTTGACTAGGCTGCACGGCCACATGAAGTCCAAGACATAACATAGTTGACTAGGCTGCACGGCCACATGAAGTCCAAGACATAACATAGTTGACTAGGCTGCACGGCCACATGAAGTCCAAGACATAGCATAGTTGACTAGGCTGCACGGCCACATGAAGTCCAAGACATAACATAGTTGACTAGGCTGCACGGCCACATGAAGTCCAAGACATAGTTGACTAGGCTGCACGGCCACATGAAGTCCAAGACATAACATAGTTGACTAGGCTGCACGGCCACATGAAGTCCAAGACATAGCATAGTTGACTAGGCTGCACGGCCACATGAAGTCCAAGACATAACATAGTTGACTAGGCTGCACGGCCACATGAAGTCCAAGACATAGTTGACTAGGCTGCACGGCCACATGAAGTCCAAGACATAACATAGTTGACTAGGCTGCACGGCCACATGAAGTCCAAGACATAACATAGTTGACTAGGCTGCACGGCCACATGAAGTCCAAGACATAACATAGTTGACTAGGCTGCATGGCCACATGAAGTCCAAGACATAGCATAGTTGACTAGGCTGCACGGCCACATGAAGTCCAAGACATAACATAGTTGACTAGGCTGCACGGCCACATGAAGTCCAAGACATAGTTGACTAGGCTGCACGGCCACATGAAGTCCAAGACATAGTTGACTAGGCTGCACGGCCACATGAAGTCCAAGACATAGTTGACTAGGCTGCATGGCCACATGAAGTCCAAGACATAACATAGTTGACTAGGCTGCACGGCCACATGAAGTCCAAGACATAGACATAGTTGACTAGGCTGCATGGCCACATGAAGTCCAAGACATAGTTGACTAGGCTGCACGGCCACATGAAGTCCAAGACATAGTTGACTAGGCTGCATGGCCACATGAAGTCCAAGACATAACATAGTTGACTAGGCTGCACGGCCACATGAAGTCCAAGACATAGACATTGACTAGGCTGCACGGCCACATGAAGTCCAAGACATAGTTGACTAGGCTGCATGGCCACATGAAGTCCAAGACATAACATAGTTGACTAGGCTGCACGGCCACATGAAGTCCAAGACATAGACATTGACTAGGCTGCACGGCCACATGAAGTCCAAGACATAGTTGACTAGGCTGCACGGCCACATGAAGTCCAAGACATAACATAGTTGACTAGGCTGCACGGCCACATGAAGTCCAAGACATAGACATTGACTAGGCTGCACGGCCACATGAAGTCCAAGACATAGTTGACTAGGCTGCACGGCCACATGAAGTCCAAGACATAACATAGTTGACTAGGCTGCACGGCCACATGAAGTCCAAGACATAGTTGACTAGGCTGCACGGCCACATGAAGTCCAAGACATAACATAGTTGACTAGGCTGCACGGCCACATGAAGTCCAAGACATAACATAGTTGACTAGGCTGCACGGCCACATGAAGTCCAAGACATAGACATTGACTAGGCTGCACGGCCACATGAAGTCCAAGACATAACATAGTTGACTAGGCTGCACGGCCACATGAAGTCCAAGACATAGCATAGTTGACTAGGCTGCATGGCCACATGAAGTCCAAGACATAGACATTGACTAGGCTGCACGGCCACATGAAGTCCAAGACATAGACATTGACTAGGCTGCACGGCCACATGAAGTCCAAGACATAGCGCTCCCACACGGTTCCCATGTAATGTGGATCATGACCCCGAGGATACACATCAACTTTTCATTTGAGTGAAGCTCAACTGCATAGCCCATTCAATTTGTGGAGCTAAATTTTTCAGATTCCAGTGTGCGCCAGAGACAGCGTGCGGTAGGTTGGTCTTCACCTGTCCCGCTCTCTCTGTGCTCTAGAAATCTATACTGACTCCAAAGTCAGTATTGTACAGTATTCATATGCATACAGTAATGCATGAGCCATTTAAGTAGCTATAAGTAAGTTTGAACTTAGTGTGTGCAACTGGCTCCAGATGTGCATATCTTCCTTAATGTATGCAGAAAACAAGATATGTTGTTAAAGGTAGTTTGTGATATTTGCTAGGGGAAAACCAATACAAAATAAAGTTGCTAGAGTGTTTGTTCAGCGGTCTCCCCATTTGTTCAGCGGTCTCCCCATCTCTATAGAGTGTTTGTTCAGCGGTCTCCCCATCTCTATAGAGTGTTTGTTCAGCGGTCTCCCCATCTCTATAGAGTGTTTGTTCAGCGGTCTCCCCATCTCTATAGAGTGTTTGTTCAGCGGTCTCCCCATCTCTATAGAGTGTTTGTTCAGCGGTCTCCCCATCTCTATAGAGTGTTTGTTCAGCGGTCTCCCCATCTCTATAGAGTGTTTGTTCAGCGGTCTCCCCATCTCTATAGAGTGTTTGTTCAGCGGTCTCCCCATCTCTATAGAGTGTTTGTTCAGCGGTCTCCCCATCTCTATAGAGTGTTTGTTCAGCGGTCTCCCCATCTCTATAGAGTGTTTGTTCAGCGGTCTCCCCATCTCTCCAGCTCTTTAGTAAACAGAACATTTCATCCAATCACGAGAGTAGCCCATATTTCAGCTAAATTGTATAGTGTTCCAGTTCCAATAATGTTGTCTTAGTTTACGCATGATTCATGATAACTACTTTTTATATATGCGATGTATGCCATGCTTTTGTTATTGCTTAATGTAAATCGCTCTGGATTAAATTGTGCCTAAATTGTAATTATAAATATTGTAAATTGTCCGCTCACTTCTTTGTTTCATCACTTACAATTTCACTTGTTTATCCTGTTCCCTCTCCCGATTGGATACAATCCTACTATATTCCAGCCCTGTGGATTACATAATGCTTTTGGCTATTTTCAGTTCAACAGGGGGATCCATTCCATTCCACCCCCCGCCCTGCAGTCACCACAGTCTGGGCTCTGCTTCAAATGTCCTAGAAGAACTTTGGACACCTGACAAGGTCAGCAGAAAGGACAAATGGGTGTAAATAGAAAGCTAACTGTGCAACATGGGGATCATTTAGATTTCATATGAAAGGACACATGTAGCCTGTCCCACAAGGACACACAGGTGACTGTTTTCCTTCCACTTTCCACAACAATTATGTGATCTATGTGCGTGCAGCCGTGCATACATTTGTGTGTTTACATCGTGTGAGAGCGTGGTTGTTCTGCCATATTCTCAGAAGAGCTTGTTTGTTTGTTAGTGCTAATAGCATCTCCTAGCTCTGCAACATGCTGGGATAAAAACCACTGTGTGTGTGTGTGTGTGTGTGTGTGTGTGTGTGTGTGTGTGTGTGTGTGTGTGTGTGTGTGTGTGTGTGTGTGTGTGTGTGTGTGTGTGTGTGTGTGTGTGTGTGTGTGCGTGCGTGCGTGCGTGCGTGCGTGCGTGCGTGCGTGCTAGGGGTACTGTTCATTTATTCATTTATGTATTATGTCTACATTCATGTTCTCATGTTTATGTTCTCTCTCTAAGCTGTGAGCTTCCGGGGATGCGTGGTGCAGAACAACTCTCCATAGCACAATAACAGGGTCAGATGGATGTGTGTATCGTAGTGGCCGCCTGGTTTGACTCTTCTGTCTGCCTGACACCTATAGCATACTTGACTTAGAAGGTGAAGTATCTTAACTCCAAAGAGAGACTGCTTTTCTCTCTATAAAGCCCATGAACAAACCTCTAATACTTAGGCAAAAGTACTCAGGATAAACGCGGAGGCAGACAGATGAATGAAGGTTTCGGAGTCCAGGTTTATTGCAAAGACAAAGTACAGCTCAGATGCATGGCCGGAGCCATGCATGCACCCAGCCTGACGGCAGGACACACTACTACAGATTGAACATTTGAGTGGAGTTTTATACAAGCTCAAATCCCAATACACGTTTGAAACAGACAGTCGTTAACACTCAAACCAAAATGTCTGGACAGGTCACAGGAAGCACAACAGGAGACCTCTGGTCTGAATGCTCCTAGATCAAAGTAGGCCTAGCTATTTAGCATAGGTGCCAGCTGTGAAGAATGGGGCCTAAATGTCTACCCTGTTGGTCCTGTTGGTGAGACCTAGTATTATCAGGCTTACAATTTTAGATGTGAATTTAGTCTGTCTAGTTTAACATGATTTAGGCTATATTGATGAAATGTGGTTCCACCAGATACCACAAAGGATTTTTGAAATTATATTGTATTGTATTGTATTGTATTGTATTGTATTGTATTTATAGTTATAGTGCTTAGTGCACACTTAAGACAAAACACTGGTTCCACTTGTGTGGTGGAATCAGTTCCGTCCTTTTCCTGACAAATTTAGAACCAGTTCGAAGTGAAAATAAGAACCCGGTAAGTTGGTTCGGAAATCGGAACTGGAACCTAAAGATACTTATTTTTTTCTTGCCCTGAACTGGGAACCACAGTGGGTGAGTCAATACTCTACAGGCTGGAAGATACTGATACTGACAAAAACAAAACTGTGCAGTGGTCTAGTTAGTAAGTTTGATAGTTAGATTTGAGCCAAGAATGGGTCAGCCTGACCTGAAGCATTCTGTTCTCTAAACATGATCCCACTCGGCTAAAAATACCTTTCTTAACTGCAGCCCTCTGTATCGCACAACACTTGAATGTTGAAATGGCATCACTCGGCCTGTATTCAGGCCTGTAGAGTCACACTCATATTAGCAGTAGTACAGTCAGTGTCTACTGTCGGAATGGATGCTGTGGACGATGTGTATAGTCTGCGTCTGCATTGTTTTGGGATATGGGGGGGTGTGGCTTACCTGAAGCCTGGGATCATCTTTGCGAAGCCAATGACCTTCTGGATGCTGTAGGACACCAGGTCCGCTAGATGAGGCAGCATGGACAGCTTGGTGTCCTCCTCGCTGGAGTCTGGACTGCCTGCACCGTCCTGGTACATCATCAGCAGGTTGCTGAAGTTCAACTTGGTGTCCACTGACTCTGTACGAGAGGAGAGGAGAGGAGAGGAGAGGAGAGGAGAGGAGAGGAGAGGAGAGGAGAGGAGAGGAGAGGAGAGGAGAGGAGAGGAGAGGAGAGGATTAGTGATGTATTGCCGATGGAAATGACTGTGATGGAACATATCTGGTGGGATTAATTAAGGTCTATCTATCCATCAAACCAATAGTGTAGGAAACTAGAAAATACTGTTCCTGAAGAAACAGTGTGGACTCTCTGTGTTGGTATAGCCAGTATCTAGTACTCTCGTGTTGGTACATATAGCCAGTAGCCAGTATCTAGTACTCTCTGGGTTGGTACATGTAGCCACTAGCCAGTATCTAGTACTCTCTGTGTTGGTACATGTAGCCACTAGCCAGTATCTAGTACTCTCTGTGTTGGTGCATATAGCCACTAGCCAGTATCTAGTACTCTCTGTGTTGGTGCATATAGCCACTAGCCAGTATCTAGTACTCTCTGTGTTGGTACATATAGCCACTAGCCAGTATCTAGTACTCTCTGTGTTGGTGCATATAGCCACTAGCCAGTATCTAGTACTCTCTGTGTTGTACATATAGCCACTAGCCAGTATCTAGTACTCTCTGTGTTGTACATATAGCCACTAGCCAGTATCTAGTACTCTCTGTGTTGGTACATATAGCCACTAGCCAGTATCTAGTACTCTCTGTGTTGGTACATAATAGCCACTAGCCAGTATCTAGTACTCTCTGTGTTGGTACATATAGCCACTAGCCAGTATCTAGTACTCTCTGTGTTGGTACATATAGCCACTAGCCAGTATCTAGTACTCTCTGTGTTGGTGCATATAGCCACTAGCCAGTATCTAGTACTCTCTGTGTTGGTACATATAGCCACTAGCCAGTATCTAGTACTCTCTGTGTTGGTACATGTAGCCACTAGCCAGTATCTAGTACTCTCTGTGTTGGTACATATAGCCACTAGCCAGTATCTAGTACTCTCTGTGTTGGTACATATAGCCAGTACTCTCTGTGTTGGTACATATAGCCACTAGCCAGTATCTAGTACTCTCTGTGTTGGTACATGTAGCCACTAGCCAGTATCTAGTACTCTCTGTGTTGGTACATATAGCCACTAGCCAGTATCTAGTACTCTCTGTGTTGGTACATATAGCCACTAGCCAGTATCTAGTACTCTCTGTGTTGGTACATAATAGCCACTAGCCAGTATCTAGTACTCTCTGTGTTGGTACATATAGCCACTAGCCAGTATCTAGTACTCTCTGTGTTGGTGCATATAGCCACTAGCCAGTATCTAGTACTCTCTGTGTTGGTACATGTAGCCACTAGCCAGTATCTAGTACTCTCTGTGTTGGTACATGTAGCCACTAGCCAGTATCTAGTACTCTCTGTGTTGGTACATATAGCCACTAGCCAGTATCTAGTACTCTCTGTGTTGGTACATATAGCCACTAGCCAGTATCTAGTACTCTCTGTGTTGGTACATGTAGCCACTAGCCAGTATCTAGTACTCTCTGTGTTGGTACATATAGCCACTAGCCAGTATCTAGTACTCTCTGTGTTGGTACATGTAGCCACTAGCCAGTATCTAGTACTCTCTGTGTTGGTACATGTAGCCACTAGCCAGTATCTAGTACTCTCTGTGTTGGTACATGTAGCCACTAGCCAGTATCTAGTACTCTCTGTGTTGGTACATGTAGCCACTAGCCAGTATCTAGTACTCTCTGTGTTGGTACATATAGCCACTAGCCAGTATCTAGTACTCTCTGTGTTGGTGCATATAGCCACTAGCCAGTATCTAGTACTCTCTGTGTTGTACATATAGCCAGTATCTAGTACTTAAATAATGTTTTAAGTAGTGGCCTGGGTGTTGTTAGTTTTAGGTTTCTGTGTTAAGAGTGTTGCTAGACTTGCGGTTTGTGTGTGTGTGTGTGTGTGTGTGTGTGTGTGTGTGTGTGTGTGTGTGTGTGTGTGTGTGTGTCTCACCAGGTGAGTGGTTAAAGGAGTCAGAGGAGGCATCTGATAGAGAATGAAGTGACGCTGCACGACTGGCACTGCGCGTTACTGGGCCCTCTCGCACTGGAGGCTGTACACACACACACACACACACACACACACACACACACACACACACACACACACACACACACACACACACACACACACACACACACACACACACACACACACACGCACACGCACACCCAACGTTTTATAGTAGCACTCATCAAACAAAGTTATAGTGGGTCATAATCTGCTGGACAGAGTAATGTTCTTCAAATTAGCTTTGGCATGTCAGCTAGCTGTTTTGCAGGCCGGTTCACTCTCTGTATCCCAGCTTGACAAAACATTTGGCGTTTTATGTATGTTTGATTTTTCGTTTTATTATCCCGCCTCGAGCTTGCATGAGTAATTCTGGATCGTAGGAACTTCCTCCGCTTAGCGTGTAGGAAACAAGTCGAACATTTTACAGTACTGTGATGTATTCAGATTTAAGGCTGGCGAGTGTGTGTATAATATATGTAATGTATGTGATACACAACGCCTCAGGCCTGTAGGTGGTTTGAGAGACATAACAACAAGCTAGCTGACTGAATGCAACACAGCTCATCTTCAAAGACAAAATGAAAACCACAGCTGCCTGGCACCGGAGTCTACTACAGACATCCACTCAATAATGTATGGTATCGAATGACATCTTAAAATTCATTGTAAATACTTCTAAAGGCTTTGTTTCAAAGCCATGAAAAAAAATATGTAAAACACAGCTGTTAAAGCCCAGTATTCTTAGCGTTTTTCAGCTGTCGCATGTTTTCCAGCGTCAACCTGTAGTCATATACTATACATTGATTCCAGAGGCGCCATAGAGACTAGGGCCTGAATGATGCCAGATTGGTGGGGTCCGATGCTTTGTTGACTGTTGAGGCTGATGATGTGTGAGGAGGTTGTGTGTTGAGGCTGTGTGTGTTTGTTTGTATGTGTGTGTGTGTGTGTGCGTGGGTGTGTGCTTGGGTGCGTGCGCATGCGCGCGCACGTGTGTGTGTGTATGTGGATGCTTTGCTCACTGGAAATACTCAAAAGTGTCCTTGAGTGGGTTCCAAAATGGCCCTGTACGGGTGTGTACCCAAGTGTACAAATGGAGAGTGTACATTCGGTCGGGTCCATTTGGTGCCATTTGTACACTCAGAGTTATGGCTGTCCGTGAAATGAAAAGGTCTGCCCCCTGCTGTATACCAAATGGAACAGGGCCTTAATTAGTATCGTCTGTAACACCTGTGAAGGAAGTAGGAAGAGTTGTTCTGTGTGCATATAGAGCCTATTGGGTACTTAGAGTATATATTAATAGAGACGGCACCGGATTTCTCCTCCCATCCACTTGCATTAAGTTGCTCTAAAGCGCATGAGGCGATTTCACTCCTTCTTCCGGGTAGGAACAGAGTGCATTCTGGGATGCATTGGACCCAAACACATGAACGCGCTGCCGTTGACTATCATTGCGCCGTTAGTGCGCGCTCACGTATGAAACATTCGTTCACGTGTCATGGACCCAATAACATGAACGTGTGCAATGTTAGTCAACGGACCAGCGCTGTCTCGAGCTGCAATGACAAATTCGGCCACTATGTCCATTTCGCCTCAGGGTTTCCTCCGGGTGCCGTCTCTATTCATATATACTCTAAGATTGGGTGTAGCAGAAGGTGTCTCCACAGACCCTGAAGCGTGTGAAGTCGGAGTAGGAGTCGTCGTAGGTCTTGTGGTGCGCTTCCACCAGGCAGGAGATGATCTGAGTCTGATCGTCGTCCAGACGAGGCTTCATGGCCTCCCGGGCAGCCTCCTCCTCCTTCCGCTTGCTGATCATGTCCTTCTTCCTCTGCACCTCCTCGTCTGTCAGGATGACTGCACGGGAACATGGACAGTTCATTCACGCATACGTCAAATAAAGCAATCAATCAAAGTTAATTAAAATAATAAACGCACGCACGCACGCACGCACGCACGCACGCACGCACGCACGCACGCACGCACGCACGCATGCACGCACACACAAATAAGCAAAGGAAGACACACCCATGTTCAATGCATTTAAAGATGGGGTGTGTTTGGAGGAACATGCAGCAATGTGAATCAAACATAGATTTGTATTCGATACGTCATCACGCAGCACGTTTTCGTTCAAAGGAGGTAATTCAATGTGGACTTTTGATATGAAAATACACAAAAATTTGAATATTCCCATTGTTTTGGCATCTATTGTTAGGTAATAGGTATGCCCATATGATGACCACGGATATGCTCTAAAAGTGTGACATTTTTCTACCAATGTTCCAAACCTCCTTACATGGACAGATTAACTCTTTGAGCGTTTCAAGGATTTCTATATAGTAGGTAGACTTCTCTATGGCCAGAATGGCGTTTTTGAATGATTTATTGAAAATTCTCTGTTGTGAATGTGTGACAACGAAAGACCTTCAGAGAAAGCTTGACTTGTCTGCTTACAGGAAAAAAATGAACTGAGTTGATAAAATGTTTAGTTCTTGTGTTGGAATCCATTTAAAAGAGCCTGCATTTACACTGGGTAGTGTTTCTAGGACAACAAAAAAAGTTATGCCCGGTTTAAGTTTTATTTTCTAAATAACTTTTTTTCTGCTGGGCGTACATAGCCATGCAATATCTCATTTTAAAGGGTGAGTTGTCTAGTTCAATTAAAATAAAATAAAAAGTTTCTCACATGTACCACTGTAGATATTTTGCCATCTATAAATAGCATGGTCAGTCATGATCAATCTGACCTATCCAGCTAAAAGTCTCCATAGCTCTGAATTGGAACATCATATAAACTCAATTCTTTTTTGGGGTAAAATTAGACATTCTAACGCACATTTTGATATATACCATGTTTACATAGTCTTACCAGTACCTTGTCTATTCATGCATGTATCTCAAAAACCTATTATGAAGAAACACAGTTTTGATAGAAAACACATCCAAGGACATTGTTTTGATATGACTTGGTGCCCATGAAATGTATCAAAATATAGACTTGAATGTATACTGTATTATAAAAAAGAAATTGAGTTATTACCATCTACCGTTACAGAGTAAATCACAGTTGAAACTCGCTTAGTCATATACAATAAACCTCACAATAGTGAACAAAATAGCCATGACAGGTCTAACTCATTGTAAAAGCGTCTTTTATTTGTTATGACTACTAACATAATAAAATTATAATAAATATTACAGAAAATAAATAGGCCTACATACAAAACAGTTGTCCCCAAACTCCCCAGTGTCCCCAAACCACTGCATTCCAGTTGTTCTTGACGGTGTGTGTGTGTGTAGGCCCCCCTGAAATGAATGAATCCGGTTCAGTGTCGGAGAACTCCATCGCAGTCTTGACTCTTCGTCTTCATCATCATCCTCCTCCTCATCTGATGTCAGTTCTAAATATATAAAAAATAAACATTTAGCTGTTGTCAGTGCACGCTACTATTACATGGTGTTTGTAGCTGGCTGCTAGTATCACGATAAAATAATAGGCGACGTTAGAATGACACCAATGAGTGCTCGCAGGTATAATATCCAGCACCATCGCGTCGCCACATTCCACTGGCTGTTGGCTAGTTGCTAGCAAACACTGCAGAAATGGTACTGGCTATTGGCCGGTGGGGGGACGTAGGCTATCTGACATCATCGTCATCATCATCATCATCACACGGTGACACACTAAACAATGTAAAATCATGATTGTTGAGTGGTGTAAACCACTCCTACAACTGGCTTTTTTGTTGAGTGGTGTAAACCACTCCTACAACTGGCTTTTTTGTGCAGAAAAAATGAGCATGGTTGCTATGTTCACCCTGTTCACCCGGGTGTGATTCCTACAACTGGCTTTGTTTGTGCAGAAAACATGAGCATGGTTGCTATGTTCACCCTGTTCACCCGGGTGTGATTTCATTACGTCAGACATGATTTCATTACGTCATACAGACCTTACACCACTCAGTTCACACGGGTGTGATTGTATACAATACAATGAATGCGATTATCATGCAAGCTCATAACTCATGGACAAAAGAAATCTACAAGCTCACAACGCGTCGCGCATGTGACCTGTTTGAGCTTGTAGAGCTGGCTGCTAGTATCACGATAAAATAATAGGCGACGTTAGAATGACACCAATGAGTGCTCGCGGGTATAATATCCAGCACCATCGCGTCGCCACATTCCACTGGCTGTTACATACAATACAATGAATGCGATTATCATACAAGCTCATATAACTCATGGGCAAAAGAAATCTACAAGCTCACAACGCGTCGCGCATGTGACCTGTTTGAGCTTGTAGATCCTCATGTTTGTTCTCCGTCTTTGTAGACAGTAAAAGGTGCTGGCTAATGGCTGGAAGGGGGGTTAGTGTCGGTCGGTGCAGTACAAATGTATCGTAGCAGGCATGCAGCCATGCACGCATGGCAGTACAATTATTTTATATTGTAGCGTGCCATATAGGCGATCTGATCTGAAGAGTAATGTTCGCTCCTTTTATTTACTGTCTACAAATACGGAGAACAAACATGCATCGTTTACTGAAGCAACGCGTGGTTATGTGCGACGCGTTGTGAGCTTGTAGATTTCTTTTGTCCATGATTTCTGATCACTATAGAAGGGCATTTTCTACAATAAGATTACCTCAAAACATTCCGGGTTGATCGTCTTCTTTCAATGGTTTCCCGGTATAGCTCATCGGACGACGATGAGGAGACAATGAGTGGTAGTGGCCGGTCCCCGCTCCGGTTCTAAGCCCAGCCACCGGTCCCAGCGACCGGGCTGGTGGGGACTGGAGAAGGCGACTGGGACGTGTATGGATCAATACTACTACCACAAAACTCGCTCAAATAAATATTACTGCTTTCAACTTTTTCTGATAGAAAATCGCTCGGGCGAGACGTCAAACGGGCTGAACACTGAAAACTATGAAAACTCCCTCCGCCCCCACTGTTTACTGGGGTGTGGGATCAGCTTCCAATGGCAAAGCGTACACGTGTGTCACGTGACACGGGTTTTCTGGGAAATGTAGTTGATATTTATGCTCAATACTATATACAGAGGTGCGGACCGAATTAATCAATTGGTATTAATAAAAAAAGAGAACTACGGAAAATCACGTACAGGGCAGAAAAGACTAATGCAAAACTCCACGTGTTTTCCAGTAGTAATCTGTCTAAGGGTTAACAGGGTTAAAAATGTAAATTCCCAAAAGGAGGTCATTTACTGCCAAAGTTTATCCTTTTTCTCCTTTGTACATAATAGTGTTTTGTATTTGTTGATGACATGTATTATTGTGTTACATTTTGTATTCTATGTTGATGAATTGAATACGTATAACCCACAATGTCCCCAGGCAGTATACATCTCTGTCTAATTAAGTATTCAATCAAGGATTACGTTGATAATTACAATCAGACAGACGGTGAGACATGGGTGAGACATGGGTGAGACATGGGTGTAATCTAGAGCTCCTCTCACGGAGAATACAGTGTTCATTTATCACCTTGTATCTCAGGGAGAGTATAAAATGTAAACAAATGGACCCACGGGTCCACTTGGTAAGATTTGCAGACTCTCTGAGGTGAATTATGTTGTGACAATGTGTCTCGATGCCTACTGTAATTTTGTGAAAGCGCACACAAACACAAACACACACACACACGCACGCACGCACGCACGCACGCACGCACGCACACGCACGCGCACGCTCACGCTCACGCACATGCACACAAACAACAGAAATCATCCAGTGAATCCACACTGGCTGATCTGCATGACAATGTGCCTCGGCAGCATCAAGGTAACATGATAGTGGAGCTGCACAAAGCCCTCCATGACAGCGAGTTAATCACAGCGACACTGCGGACACACCTCGTTGTTCCCGAGGAAAGGGAGTGTGTGATCGTACAAGCGTAATGACATGCTGGGCAGCGGTAAACGAGGATCGGGCTGCCTCAGATCGCTGCCGAGAGGCTTGGAGAGTTCGTTGAGTTTGTGTGCGTTACAATTTTTTCTTTCTATAAATGAAAGAATAAAATAAAAATAAGTAGTGAAAATAGCAGATCTGCACTTATACGCTACCACCTTGTAGATCTGTGAACAATAGGAAACAAAGTCATTTCTTGGGTGAATTACACCTTGTCCGGACGGAGGCTTTTGTGCCGGTTCTGTACAACCAGCTGTCCGACGGACACCACACGGGGCACTGCACTCCGGCCCCTTTTCCACCGGTTGGTTCCCGATGGGAACCGGTTCAGTTCTTTTCCACCGGTTGGTTCCCGATGGGAACCGGTTCAGTTCATTTTGGTTTTTAGTAGGGCTGTCAAATGATTAAAAATTTTAATCAGATTAATCACAGCTTCAAAATTAATTTAATCATGATTAATCACCATTCGAACTATGTCCAAAATATGCCATATTTTCCTGTATATTGTTGTGGAAATGTTAATATAAATGACAGAAAGCGGATATAAATTAGTTTTTTAATGTTTTTTGTTTTCTAATGCATTTATATATGATGTGAGCATTTGTAGGCCTAGCCTACACTTTGAGTTAAATTAACACTGGCTTTTGGCCATGTAGACTGGGGTCCCCCATGAGGAAGTCACTAATGTTGCTCTGGAGAGCAACATTAGCAACTTAGCAACTGTGAATAACATATAAATGTAGGTTTTAAGGCTAGAATGGCATTGTAGAGCACTGGACGTTCCTGAGCCGCGCACACGGGCGCACGTTAGGGGCTTATACTCTAAGGTTAGGGGGAACACTGCGCATGCGTTAATTGCGTTAAATATTTTAACGCAATTAATTAACGCAATTAATTAACGCCGTTAACGCGTTATTATTGACAGCATTAGTTTTTAGTCCATGAGCCAGAGCTCCAAAATTGGAACATGAATTATTAGATTGTTATCACCATGAAACTTCATGAGTACTTACACGAAGACAATGACTTATTGTATTACAAATTATACATTTTTAAATATGCAAATGAGGCAGTATGTAGAAAAATATGCAAAATAATGTAAAATATGAAAAAGCTACTACTGTGGAAGGGTTATCATGTATTAATGTACTTGTATTGATCATATAAACAATTTAATATAGGTCTAGTTTGGCCACCAATTTTGGAGCTCTGGCTCATGGACTAAAAACCAAAAAGAACTGAACCGTTTCCCATTGGGAACCAACCGGTGGAAAGGGGGTCTCCCTGTCATAGGCGGCCCAGGGGCCACGTGCCTCCCCTGGTGGCCAAATAAATAAATAAATATTTTTTTATTTTTGTTGTCAATAATGTAACTTCATATACTCATGTATACTCGTTTATATTTTTCATTTCAGTCATGCTTTGTAATGAACAGTTTTGCAACATTACATGATTGACATTGACATGACTCACATGCTGATTGGCATACTATAGTTTGCTCCAAAATGACTAAATAAATCATATAGTGTCTAGAAGTAGTTGTCTTGCATATTTAGTTGTTTATGTTTTATAACTTAGCCATTGAGTTCTCACAGATGTGTACCCAGATATTGTAGTTATATAACACGTTTTTAAAACACAATGTACCCTGCTGTTTGAAATTACTAGGCCTACTGCTTTATTTATGGAGAGAGAGAGAGAGAGAGAGAGAGAGAGAGAGAGAGAGAGAGAGAGAGAGAGAGAGAGGCCCAACCAGTGGTATTCAACTGGCGGCCCGGGGACCAAATGCGGCCCGCGGAGCACCCCCTTGTGGCCCCTGGAAGAAATTTCATTTTTTTTTAAGTTTTTTTGTGTGGGTGAAAATTCTGGGAATAATAATGTGGGGCTAAAGGGCGAAAGTTACAGGTATGGTGTGTGCGATATGAAGTGTGAGATTACCATAAAGTGTGAGATTACCATAAAGCACTGTGGCAGTGTGTGTGTGTGTGTGTGTGTGTGTGTGTGCGTGCGTGCGTGCGTGCGTGCGTGCGTGCGTGCGTGCGTGCGTGCGTGCGTGCGTGCGTGCGTGCGTGCGTGCGTGCGTGCGTGCGTGCGTGCGTGCGTGCGTGCGTGCGTGTCCGTCCAGCTGGTGCTCACTGACAGTCGTTAATGTCAAGGCAATTATGTTTATGCACTGCCAAATAGGTCTACATCTATTCTAAGGTAGCATATACCATGTATAGACATATTATACTGATCATATCTGTGCAGAAATATACATAAATCCCACAAAGAACCCACAAATGTCCGTGCTTCGCGCGCACGCTGTGCGGCCCCTCCCACACACAATCATTATACAGTTGTGGCCCCCGGCCTAATCTAGTTGAATACCCCTGAGCTACGGTATGTCAACGTATTTTACTAAAATGCAAATCAATATGTACTGTATGTCAACGTATTTTACAAAAATGCAAATCAAATGCTGAAATCCTACGATCTTGGGAACATTTCATGTGGTGCGTGCGTGCGCATGTGTGTGTGCGCGTGTGCTCGTGCACGCTCCCTGTGCATACCATGCATGTGTGAACTTGTGTCGTACGTATGCATAGAGCCCATGGGGTGTGCTGGCGTCATG
>NC_136807.1:3161284-3178784 GCF_951216825.1 Electrona antarctica
GCTCAGCAAGAGCTACCCACCAGAAAAAAATATTATCCAATTGTTGAAAATAGTTAAACAATGTACCTGAGGGGGCTTTGGAATGGTGTTACATATAAGACAATGTACCTGAGGGGGCTTTGGAATGGTGTTACATATAAGACAATGTACCTGAGGGGGCTTTGGAATGGTGTTACATATAAGACAATGTACCTGAGGGGGCTTTGGAATGGTGTTACATATAAGACAATGTACCTGAGGGGGCTTTGGAATGGTGTTACATATAAGACAATGTACCTGAGGGGGCTTTGGAATGGTGTTACATATAAGACAATGTACCTGAGGGGGCTTTGGAATGGTGTTACATATAAGACAATGTACCTGAGGGGGCTTTGGAATGGTGTTACATAGAAGACAATGTACCTGAGGGGGCTTTGGAATGGTGTTACATAGAAGACAATGTACCTGAGGGGGCTTTGGAATGGTGTTACATAGAAGACAATGTACCTGAGGGGGCTTTGGAATGGTGTTACATAGAAGACAATGTACCTGAGGGGGCTTTGGAATGGTGTTACATATAAGACAATGTACCTGAGGGGGCTTTGGAATGGTGTTACATATAAGACAATGTACCTGAGGGGGCTTTGGAATGGTGTTACATAGAAGACAATGTACCTGAGGGGGCTTTGGAATGGTGTTACATATAAGACAATGTACCTGAGGGGGCTTTGGAATGGTGTTACATAGAAGACAATGTACCTGAGGGGGCTTTGGAATGGTGTTACATATAAGACAATGTACCTGAGGGGGCTTTGGAATGGTGTTACATATAAGACAATGTACCTGAGGGGGCTTTGGAATGGTGTTACATAGAAGACAATGTACCTGAGGGGGCTTTGGAATGGTGTTACATATAAGACAATGTACCTGAGGGGGCTTTGGAATGGTGTTACATAGAAGACAATGTACCTGAGGGGGCTTTGGAATGGTGTTACATAGAAGACAATGTACCTGAGGGGGCTTTGGAATGGTGTTACATAGAAGACAATGTACCTGAGGGGGCTTTGGAATGGTGTTACATAGAAGACAATGTACCTGAGGGGGCTTTGGAATGGTGTTACATAGAAGACAATGTACCTGAGGGGGCTTTGGAATGGTGTTACATATAAGACAATGTACCTGAGGGGGCTTTGGAATGGTGTTACATAGAAGACAAACGCACTTGGCATGGGAGATACAGGGGGAAATGTATGTACTGTTAGGGTTTCCTTGTATAAAACGTTGTAATGCTACGGACGTTGGTGATACTTGAAAACAAAGTACTACATTGTGGGTTTGAGCTGACGCACAGGCCCTTTTTGATGTCAATCAATCAAGTCACCTTAATTCAAGTGGCATGTGCCTTCTTTATTAAATAATATATTTGTAGGGCATGTCATGTGTTCTACCTGCACAGCCTTTGTGATCTATGAAATGAAATGAAATGATTACTATATTTACCCAGGGTATCTGGGCTAAGCTCAAGAACTTGTTTCCAGCCAGGCCCTGCTCATAGAACATTTCATCGTAGTGGTTCAATGCCTTGTTCAAGGGCACTTCAGCGGTGGTAATTTTAACGTGTCGGACCGCTGATTCGAACTGGTGACCTTCCGGTATCAAGACCGCTCCGCAATCCGTTCGGCCACCGCTGCCACATCTACTGGTAGATTCAGGGCACCCCTACTGTACATCGTCTCTCATGGGGGTGCGGCGCACGCCCTCCCTGGCACAACATGAGGGTCTGTGTGGCCAAAAATACAAGGGGCTCCATTTTCGTCACCGCTAAACCCCTTATCCCTAAACTTCTTTGCCTTTTTTACTATTTCGAAAAACATTTTTGAATAGTTCAACCAGCCAATCTACATTGACACGTTGTGAGCTTGTCGACTGGCCATTTTAACTATTCAAAAATGTTTTGCAAAATAGTAAGTAAAAAAAGGCAAAGAAGTTTAGGGATAAGGGGTTTAGCGGTGACGAAAATGGAGCCCAAGAAGTCCTTGATATGAAAATGCTTGAGAAGCACTGCTTCCTGTAGACACACAGGAAACCCAAGGATGCAGGAGAGGAGAGGCACGTCAGACGAGACGGGAGTCGGACATGAACGTGAGTCCTTACACTCACAAGGAGCATATCTCTGCTGTCGGGAAGAAACCACCTAACTCCACAACTTTTCAGGAAATGAAGAAACCCTTGTATTTTTAAAACAAAGCAATACTGCCTCATCAACGTTGGTGTTGTGACTTTATATATTGTCAATTGTTTGCATGAGAGGGAGAGAGGTGGTGGAGTTTGAGGGTCCAATGGAGTTAAGAGGTTTTTTCTGAAGCACTTTTTATTACTTTCCATTGGTTCAATATATATTTTTAACCAACACACAGACGTGAAGGGTGTTCAATAGCAGTGATTTAAGAAAAATAAATAATCAAAAACCTCAAAAATGGAGTTAGGTGGATCTACAAGCTCACAAACTGTCATGAATTGAATATGAAAGAAAAAAGCCAATGGGGTCTTAGCAGACCTTGTATTGAACTGTACTACTGTGCTTTTTGCAAACTGTTAATAAAGTATTCAATCAATCAATCAAGTCAGGATGTTATGAGCTTGTGTGACTGACAAAATCTTTTTTGGGGGGGCTTTACTCATTCAGCCGTGATCCACCAAATAATGACACAACCTCGGACCTCTAAACTTGAGAAGAAGATCGATAGACCCAAACATTATCGATACCAAGGGGCCCAATAATCCAGTATCGGCTATGTACTGAATTGTTGATTTAGTTATTTGGTGACTTATAGTTTTGCTATTTCCAGAGGTATTTCTTCTTCTCTGCAGTAGGAAGAGAATCTAACATATGGCACGGCCTGTCATTATTATTCATATCCTCCATTAACTGTCCTCATATTTCAAATCAGATCAGTTTACACCCTGCCACACACACAATGGCTTTCAGTCGCAGCTAACAATGAATATTAGATTAAATGCTAATCAACCAGGAACACCATTTAGTTGCAGGCTAGTCTACAGTACATCAACCAGGGAAACCATTTAGTTGCAGGCCAGTCTACACTACATTAACCAGGGAGACCATTTAGTTGCAGGCCACTCTACACTACATCAACCAGGAACACCATTTAGTTGCAGGCCAGTCTACACTACATCAACCAGGGAGACCATTTAGTTTGCAGCCAGTCTACACTACATCAACCAGGAACAACCATTTAGTTGCAGGCCAGTCTACACTACATCAACCAGGAACACCATTTAGTTGCAGGCCAGTCTACAGTACATCAACCAGGAACACCATTTAGTTGCAGGCCAGGCTACAGTACATCAACTAGGAACACCATTTAGTTGCAGGCCAGTCTACAGTACATCAACCAGGAACACCATTTAGTTGCAGGCCAGGCTACAGTACATCAACCAGGAACACCATTTAGTTGCAGGCCAGTCTACAGTACATCAACCAGGAACACCATTTAGTTGCAGGCCAGTCTACAGTACATCAACCAGGAACACCATTTAGTTGCAGGCCAGTCTACACTACATCAACCAGGAACACCATTTAGTTGCAGGCCAGTCTACAGTACATCAACCAGGAACACCATTTAGTTGCAGGCCAGTCTACAATACATCAACCAGGAAAACCATTTAGTTGCAGGCCAGTCTAGTACATCAACCAGGAACAACCATTTAGTTGCAGGCCAGTCTACACTACATCAACCAGGAACACCATTTAGTTGCAGGCCAGGCTACAGTACATCAACCAGGAACACCATTTAGTTGCAGACCAGTCTACACTACATCAACCAGGAACACCATTTAGTTGCAGGCCAGTCTACAGTACATGAACCAGGAACACCATTTAGTTGCAGGCCAGTCTACAGTACATCAACCAGGAACACCATTTAGTTGCAGGCCAGTCTACACTACATCAACCAGGAACACCATTTAGTTGCAGGCCAGTCTACAGTACATGAACCAGGAACACCATTTAGTTGCAGGCCAGTCTACAGTACATCAACCAGGAAAACCATTTAGTTGCAGGCCAGTCTGCACTACATCAACCAGGAACAACCATTTAGTTGCAGGCCAGTCTACACTACATCAACCAGGAAAACCATTTAGTTGCAGGCCAGTCTGCACTACATCAACCAGGAACAACCATTTAGTTGCAGGCCAGTCTACACTACATCAACCAGGAACAACCATTTAGTTGCAGGCCAGTCTACACTACATCAACCAGGAAAACCATTTAGTTGCAGGCCAGTCTGCACTACATCAACCAGGAACAACCATTTAGTTGCAGGCCAGTCTACAGTACATGAACCAGGAACACCATTTAGTTGCAGGCCAGTCTACACTACATCAACCAGGAACACCATTTCGTTGCAGGCCAGTCTACAGTACATGAACCAGGAACACCATTTAGTTGCAGGCCAGTCTACACTACATCAACCAGGAACACCATTTAGTTGCAGGCCAGTCTACACTACATCAACCAGGAACACCATTTAGTTGCAGGCCAGTCTACACTACATCAACCAGGAACACCATTTAGTTGCAGGCCAGGCTACACTACATCAACCAGGAACAACCATTTAGTTGCAGGCCAGTCTACACTACATCAACCAGGAACACCATTTAGTTGCAGGCCAGGCTACAGTACATCAACCAGGAACACCATTTAGTTGCAGGCCAGGCTATACTACATCAACCAGGGAAACCATTTAGTTGCAGGCCAGTCTACACTACATCAACCAGGAACACCATTTAGTTGCAGGCCAGTCTACACTACATCAACCAGGAACACCATTTAGGTGCAGGCCAGTCTACAATACATCAACCAGGAACACCATTTAGTTGCAGGCCAGTCTACACTACATCAACCAGGAACACCATTTAGTTGCAGGCCAGTCTACAATACATCAACCAGGAACACCATTTAGTTGCAGGCCAGTCTACACTACATCAACCAGGAACACCATTTAGTTGCAGGCCAGTCTACACTACATCAACCAGGAACAACCATTTAGTTGCAGGCCAGTCTACAGTACATCAACCAGGGAAACCATTTAGTTGCAGGCCAGTCTACACTACATCAACCAGGAACACCATTTAGTTGCAGGCCAGTCTACACTACATCAACCAGGAACACCATTTAGGTGCAGGCCAGTCTACAGTACATCAACCAGGAAAACCATTTAGTTGCAGGCCAGTCTGCACTACATCAACCAGGGAAACCATTTAGTTGCAGGCCAGTCTACAATACATCAACCAGGAACACCATTTAGTTGCAGGCCAGTCTACACTACATCAACCAGGGAAACCATTTAGTTGCAGGCCAGTCTACACTACATCAACCAGGAACAACCATTTAGTTGCAGGCCAGGCTACAGTACATCAACCAGGAACACCATTTAGTTGCAGGCCAGTCTACACTACATCAACCAGGAACAACCATTTAGTTGCAGGCCAGGCTACACTACATCAACCAGGAACACCATTTAGTTGCAGGCCAGGCTACACTACATCAACCAGGAACAACCATTTAGTTGCAGGCCAGGCTACACTACATCAACCAGGAACACCATTTAGTTGCATGCCAGGCTACAGTACCTGACGCTAATCTGTGCCAACATTTGATTTGGGCACGCAGTCTGACACCACGTTGTACGATGGTGTCACGAGTTGAAAGTAGCAGATCTACAAGCTCACAACTTGTCATGATGTGACGTTGTGAGCTTGTAGATCTGCTAGTATCGGTGCATGACAACGTTGTACGACGGAGTGTATATTAGCGTCAGAGAGATAATCCAAACACCTGTGTACATACACAGTGTGTGTGTGTGTGTGTGTGTGTGTGTGTGTGTGTGTGTGTGTGTAATATTACGAGAAGGCAGACATTTGTGATTAAAAAGCCAAACAAAAAGCAGAGTCCACAGCAGAGCAGCAGTCTGATCGGAGCCAGATGGAATTATGAAAGAATCTCAACCTGATCCGGGTCGCCCTGAGAACATCAACTCTACATTGCGTCGTTGGCTTCGATGGAGTAATTGAAACTTTATTTAACCCATTTTGACCTGAGATCAAATGTCTTCTTGACATCCTGACATTCGATTTTTGAAAAATAGCAGACCTACAAGCTCGTAAGCGTGCCACTCGGTGGCGCGCTATGAGCTTGTAGATCTGCTATTTTTCAATAGCTAAAGCATAACATGATGCTAATTCTAACACCAAAAGGGGTTCCCGCCCAAAATGGTTTAATAGGGAAGTCTATACCAGATGTGACCTTGATTTTACCTCCCCTGTGTAACATGTTGATGTTGGTTCTATCTGTGTTAAAGGTCATATTGATAAGACTGTTATGTAGACAAAAAAAAGAAAAAAACGGACTGTACAACCAACCACATGTCATTTTTTATTAGTATTTTTTTTAAACAGTTTTTGGTTGCTTAACACAGGAAGGTCTGAACACAAACCAAGACCTTTTTAGCGGGCTTTAGGTGTGAACATGAAAGGCACCAGAGTGTTTCACTGCATGTGGTGATCTATCAAATTCAGCATTTGAGCCACGGACCACTGACATTTAGCCTCTCAGACCCATTTGAGCCACGGACCACCATTTGATGACATTTAGCCTCTCAGACCCATTTGAGCCACGGACCACCATTTGATGACATTTAGCCTCTCAGACCCATTTGAGCCACGGACCACCATTTGATGACATTTAGCCTCTCAGACCCATTTGAGCCACGGACCACCATTTGATGACATTTAGCCTCTCAGACCCATTTGAGCCACGGACCACCATTTGATGACATTTAGCCTCTCAGACCCATTTGAGCCACGGACCACCATTTGATGACATTTAGCCTCTCAGACCCATTTGAGCCACGGACCACCATTTGATGACATTTAGCCTCTCAGACCCATTTGAGCCACGGACCACCGTTTGATGACATTTAGCCTCTCAGACCCATTTGAGCCACGGACCACCATTTGATGACATTTAGCCTCTCAGACCCATTTGAGCCACGGACCACCATGTGATGACATTTAGCCTCTCAGACCCATTTGAGCCACGGACCACCGTTTGATGACATTTAGCCTCTCAGACCCATTTGAGCCACGGACCACCATTTGATGACATTTAGCCTCTCAGACCCATTTGAGCCACGGACCACCATTTGATGACATTTAGCCTCTCAGACCCATTTGAGCCACGGACCACCATTTGATGACATTTAGCCTCTCAGACCCAAAACTAAAGAATATTGTTGTCGTTGGGTAAGATTTTGCCCACAATTCCATGCTGTATTGAAGATGGTACCATTAGGAGAGATAACAGGCAAACGTTGATCAAAATAACAATTATTCTACGCTCTCAAGAGTTAAAGATCTAAAAGGGTCCATTTGGTTACCAACTCTCTCATCATTTTAAGTTTAACTGGGGACCACCTGGGACTGGACCACTGGTTGAAAACCACTGGTTTCTACAATGGTGTGGCTATAATGTGGATCTCAGACTTCACGTGGCTATTGACGTGGCTATTGACCTGTCCCCTCCATATTTAGCTCACTCCGTACGTCCCAACAAGAGCCCTGAGATCGGCTAATCAGTCTCTCCTGATTGTGCCTGACACACATTTCAGGGCCAGAGGAGATTGCGCGTTCGCCGTGGCCGGTCCCAACCTCTGGAACGCCCTGCCGCTCCATGTTCACTCTGCTCGCTCGTTGACGGCTTTCAAATCCCTATTAAAGACTATTTTTTACTCTATCGCTTTTAATTCAATTTCATTTAAGTCTACCCATGTACGACGTTCCCATGTACTGCTTATTGTATTTTACATTTTGCTCTCTTACATATTGAAATAATGCTATATTCTATCCCCCTCTTTCTGTTTGCCTCTGTGTATGTTATTATGCTCTGTAATGTGAAGCACTTTGGTTCGACCTCGGTCGATGTAAATGTGCTATACAAATAAAGTTTGATTTGATTTGATTTGATATAGCCTGTAACATCACAGAGAGGATTGACTTCACGTGGCTAGCCTGTAACATCACAGAGAGGATTGACTTCACGTGGCTAGCCTGTAACATCACAGAGAGGATTGACTTCACGTGGCTAGCCTGTAACATCACAGAGAGGATTGACTTCACGTGGCTAGCCTGTAACATCACAGAGAGGATTGACTTCACGTGGCTAGCCTGTAACATCACAGAGAGGATTGTGTGCACATCTTATGCCTGTATTTAAAGGCCAGGTGCTGAACGTCAAGGCAAACACCAAAGAGAAAGAAGCAACATCCGCACACTTGTTTTTAGAGCTCCATGGTAGACTTACTTTATCATATTGGCAAAAAGCCATAATGTTTCGACCGCGAGGTCTTCATCAGGGAGACATGATGACAGGAAGGGGAACATACGTTTAGGTTAAATATGATGACAGGAAGGGGAACATACGTTTAGGTTAAATATGATGACAGGAAGGGGAACATACGTTTAGGTTAAATATGATGACAGGAAGGGGAACATACGTTTAGGTTGCTGTGACCTATGATGACAGGAAGGGGAACATACGTTTAGGACAGGAAGGGGAACATACGTTTAGGACAGGAAGGGGAACATACGTTTAGGACAGGAAGGGGAACATACGTTTAGGACAGGAAGGGGAACATACGTTTAGGACAGGAAGGGGAACATACGTTTAGGACAGGAAGGGGAACATACGTTTAGGACAGGAAGGGGAACATACGTTTAGGACAGGAAGGGGAACATACGTTTAGGTTGCTGTGCTCCTTCCCACTCCCACCTGTCATGCATGATCATTAATCAATTATTCCATTTGTTCTGCTTCCTGTCATTAGAATATGTGCCTGATGAAGACCTCACGGTCGAAACGTTGAGGCTTTTGGTCGATACAATCACACTTGTGTGAAGGGAGGGGCGCTCTTATTCCGGCCAATCACAATTTGCGTCCTCACCTTCATCTTCAATGTTTGTGTTTGCACAAGCACTCAAAACAGGCCATTCATTGTCAATGGCATTCAATGTCTGTGTTAGGACAATGGTTTGTGTTTACACACCCTCAAAGCTGGATATAAAGTAAGTCTACTATGGAGCTCTAAAATACAAGTGTACGGATGTTCCTTCTTTCTCTTTGATGTAGAAAGGCCCTCATCTCGATCAGAGTAATTTTTCAGTTTTTTACAGATTATTAAAGTACAGAATGTAAGCTTTCATATGATGTATCATTCAATGAAATTGGAAAATATTTGAAGGCGATGTTAAAATGATGATACCATTTTACCCAAAGCTGAAATAAAAGGGCCCTTTGAAAATTCTGAACATTTTAACACCTAGAGCTGGCCAGAAGTGGGTGTGACAATTAAATTGTTACACAAATGTTAAATGTGAGCTTTAGTCATATTCCATCATATTCAAGTGCTTTTGGAGAGAAATGATAGTCACTTTCAGTAGTAGAGCACTGTAGAGGGGAGCTGTGTGTGTCTGTGACTGTAGAGGGGAGCTGTGTGTGTCTGTGACTGTAGAGGAGAGCTGTGTGTGTCTGTGACTGTAGAGGGGAGCTGTGTGTGACTGTAGAGGGGAGCTGTGTGTGTCTGTGACTGTAGAGGGGAGCTGTGTGTGTCTGTGACTGTAGAGGGGAGCTGTGTGTGTCTGTGACTGTAGAGGGGAGCTGTGTGTGTCTGTGACTGTAGAGGGGAGCTGTGTGTGACTGACTGTAGAGGGGAGCTGTGTGTGTCTGTGACTGTAGAGGGGAGCTGTGTGTGTCTGTGACTGTAGAGGGGAGCTGTGTGTGTCTGTGACTGTAGAGGGGAGCTGTGTGTGTCTGTGACTGTAGAGGGGAGCTGTGTGTGACTGTGACTGTAGAGGGGAGCTGTGTGTCTGTGACTGTAGAGGGGAGCTGTGTGTGTCTGTGACTGTAGAGGGGAGCTGTGTGTGTCTGTGACTGTAGAGGGGAGCTGTGTGTCTGTGACTGTAGAGGGGAGCTGTGTGTGTCTGTGACTGTAGAGGGGAGCTGTGTGTGTCTGTGACTGTAGAGGGGAGCTGTGTGTGTCTGTGACTGTAGAGGGGAGCTGTGTGTGTCTGTGACTGTAGAGGGGAGCTGTGTGTGTCTGTGACTGTGCCCAGGTGATGATGGTCGTTGATACTCATCAAGGAAGGCCATTATGTTTCTGCATGTTTCTGCATGTTTTCATGTTTCTGTCAAAAGTAACGCTACTTCATGTAGTTAAATAAAACATTTGGAAAAAGGGGGAAGATAAATTATATAAAATAAAATAAATACGAATCGTATCGTGAGTTGAGTGAATCGTTACATGCTTACTGTTAATGTCCCCGGAGGGCGATTTGGTTTACAGCAGTTCGTAGAGGTTTGAAACGTAAAAACAGTACAAAACAGCAACAGACATGTGACAACATAGCATGAGCACAACTGTGCAATTGATAAAAAGGATAAGAAAAAAAGGGAAGCCAACCAAGTACAGTACAAAGTGAAGCATAATAGCATCATAAAGTGTCATCATCATAAAGTGCTAGGTACTAAAACATCATCATCATCATTTCAGGGTTTTTGAGTGGTGTAAACCACTCCTACAACTGGCTTTTGTGTGCAGAAAAAAATGAGCATGGTTGCTATGTTCAAAATAATTTCTGACGTAATTAAATCACACCCGGGTGAACTGGATGACCGTAGCAACCATGGTCATTTTCTCTGCACAGAAAAAGCCAGTTGTGAAATCACATCCGGGTGTGATTTCATTACGTCAGATCAGAGCTGATCAGGCTACATAATACCTTACCTTATTTCATTACGTCAGACATTACGTCAGACCACAGCTGATCATGCTATATAAAACCTTACACCACTCAGTTCACACGGGTGTGATTTTTTTCCTTTCTTCCGGCAGCATTGACTGCTCGGATCGAGGCAGGGACAAAGGAGTATTTATACCTGTTTGTTGTGGTCCTAGGGACACACAAGCAAAGGAGTATTTATACCTGTTTGTTGTGGTCCTAGGGACACACAAGCAAAGGAGTATTTATACCTGTTTGTTGTGGTCCTAGGGACACACAAGCAAAGGCCAGATGGCAGAAGCATATACGGTACTCCGAACTGAGTGGGTGGGCACTATTTGAGCGTATGTATGTATGGGGACTTTGAGTGATACACTGACTGACTGACTGACACAAAACGTACTACCTATACTACCTATCTCAACAGGCCCGGAAATGAAGGCCCGCGGCCCTACCTGGGCCCTCATCCAAAAAGAAAAAGGAAAAGATATATGCCTATATTATGATTGTGATTGCAGTGGATGCAGCCACCGCATTACAAAGTAGCAAACTGCGTCTGTGTGCTGCCTTATAGACACACCTCAGGGAAATAAGGAACCTTATGCAACAGACGTGTTGTGGCGTAGGAAATCTAGGACAATCTAGTGGCTGAATGTTGTCTACACACCACATATATTACAGTTTTCCACGATTGTTAACACACGTTTTTCACAACCTAACGGCATTCTCAAAACTGCACACACATATTTTTAGTTGACTAAAATGTGACTAAAACTAAATGAAAACTATTCAAGAGACTATGACTAAAACTAAAATCAAAAACATTGCTACACGTCGTGCCTCACTACGCCTCTCAGCCATTATAAAATACCCGGTAACCTAAGACCTCTTGTGGCTTGCTTTATTGTCTCCACCAGGCCGAAGGCATGGGGAGAGAGTATGTTTTGCACTCCGTCCGTGTGTGTGTTTGTGTGTGTGTCCTTCCGTCCGTCTGTTACCAGCTAATCTCCGGCACCGTTAACCCGGTCGATGCCAAACTTTGCACACACACTCCCTGGATGCCAACGATGAACCTCTGCCCCCTAAAACTGCACCAATCTGCGTGAAACGTTGCATGCACACTCCCTAGAGGCCAAGGACAAACCTTTGACCTGCATTTTCCGCATCTGCCTTTTATAGCCACCAGGAGGCCGACACAAATCGTTACACAGTATCTCTATGGTCATGTGCTCAAGTCGGATCTATCCGATATTTCATATTCCATCCTAATTGGCTATAATTGGCTTTCACAGTTTGCAAGATTGCCCCGTTTTGAACAAAAGCCTCAAATCATGAACGCAGCATGCAATTTACGTGAAATCTTTCACACATTTTCTTACTAGGCTGAGGAATATATGCCACCCTTTTCACATTGGCCTGTTATAGCGCCACCAACAGGTTGATTTTTGCAAAACACATTTTTGGAACAAAATGTCTCAAGTCATCCAATTGCCATCAAAGGCAAACATGTTTATATTACTCCTAAACATTTTGCCAAACATCTCACACAGTCCTATCCTCCTGGTGGAGACCTGTGCCCAGAAGGGCACTTTTTCTAGTTAACCACTGTAGTCCTATATATACATTTCAGCCATTTGGAAATAGCTGATCTACAAGCTTACAACGCGTTGTGAGCTTGTAGATCTGCTATTTTCAAAAGCTTTTTTATACATTTTGAACTTGTGAAATGGGGACATTCTGCACACTTTCTACTCGTGGTACTTTAAGTACATTTTGATACCAATACTTTAAGTTAGTATTTTTACTCAAGTCGACTTTGATTACCGTACTTTCACTTGTAGTTCTACATTGCAGTATTGATTCTTGTACTTAACCCATTCTGGGCGGGAACCCCTTTTGGTGTTTTAAACATTATGTTATAATTTAGCTATTGAAAAATAGCAGATCTACAAGCTCGTAGCGCGCCACCGAGTGGCGCGCTACGAGCTTGTAGGTCTGCTATTTTTGAAAAATCGTGAAAATATTTATTTCAGAAAACTGGAGGATTTAGAAGATTTTTTAACATTTTGAGGTCAGGCCTAAAAGGGTTAAGTAACGAGTGTGAGTACTTTTCCCACCAGTGCATATAGTATCAGGGTTAAGACAAAGTGCATGTGACGGTGAGTGACAACACAGTGAACTCACATTCTTTTCATTTCATCATCAAAGTGCATGTGACGGTGAGTGACAACACAGTGAACTCACATTCTTTTCATTTCATCATCAAAGTGCATGTGACGGTGAGTGACAACACAGTGAACTCACATTCTTTCATCATTCCGATGTCGACGCAGCGTTTGAGCCGGCAGGCCTGGCAGTGTCTGCGGTTGTCCTTGGTGATGGTGCAGCTTCCGTTGAAGGGACACGTGAACGTAGCCTTACGCTTCATACTGCGTCTGGAAGGGCAACCACAACCACACACTGGCATTTAGGGCAACCACACACTGGAAGGGCAACCACAACCACACACTGGCATTTAGGGCACAACCACAACCACACACTGGCATTTAGGGCACAACCACAACCACACACTGGCATTTAGGGCACAACCACACACTGGCATTTAGGGCAACCACACACTGGAAGGGCAACCACAACCACACACTGGCATTTAGGGCACAACCACAACCACACACTGGCATTTAGGGCAACCACACACTGGCATTTAGGGCAACCACACACTGGAAGGGCAACCACAACCACACACTGGCATTTAGGGCAACCACACACTGGAAGGGCAACCACAACCACACACTGGCATTTAGGGCACAACCACAACCACACACTGGCATTTAGGGCAACCACACACTGGCATTTAGGGCAACCACACACTGGAAGGGCAACCACAACCACACACTGGCATTTAGGGCAACCACACACTGGAAGGGCAACCACAACCACACACTGGCATTTAGGGCACAACCACAACCACACACTGGCATTTAGGGCACAACCACAACCACACACTGGCATTTAGGGCACAACCACACACTGGCATTTAGGGCAACCACACACTGGAAGGGCAACCACAACCACACACTGGCATTTAGGGCACAACCACAACCACACACTGGCATTTAGGGCAACCACACACTGGAAGGGCAACCACACACTGGAAGGGCAACCACAACCACACACTGGAAGGGCAACCACACACTGGAAGGGCAACCACACACTGGAAGGGCAACCACACACTGGAAGGGCAACCACACACTGGAAGGGCAACCACACACTGGAAGGGCAACCACACACTGGAAGGGCAACCACACACTGGAAGGGCAACCACACACTGGAAGGGCAACCACACACTGGCATTTAGGGCAGTACTTCAACCTTCTTGTGCCAAGAACACCTACATTGATACATAATATGTTAACGTTTTGCGCCAGGGTCCAGGGACCCCCAAAAGAGAAGACAGGGACCCCCATAAGAGAAGATTTGTGATGCAACCAGTGATTATATTCTCAGCGATTATTCCATCAATTGCTTTTTCGATTCATCGAATAATCAGTAAATGTGATGTAATGTATTGATATATTTGTTTTGTATCAACGTCAGTCTTACCCAATACCCAATCTTTCTGTTGTATGAACACAAGGCTGCTGTACTTTATGCCTCATACTTTAAATGCTTAGTTTAGGTTGGCTGCGACCAGGGGGCCTGTTTCTGAATCGGTCTATAGGCTACTACTATAGAGTCATGGAGGACACAGGTCAACAAAGTCTATAGGGTTGAAGTGGTTATAGTGTCTCACAGTGGTAATGCATACCACGTAAATCATTTCACACACAGACACACACACACACACACACACACGCACGGACGCAGGCAGGCAGAACATGTACACACAGACACAAGGAAACAGAGGGCAGGGTGTGTTCACACTGTCCCTCACGTCATGAAGAAGAAGCGCTCTATGCAGTTCTTTTTCTGCTGAAAATGAAAATTCTAACATCCACCCACCCTCTGCGGCGGTACGGGACACATCACGACTGGGGCTGGGATCTTTGAGTATTTCAACCATTCAGATTCCTTAAAGGGGAAAACCACCCATTTTCAACATTTTACTATGTCATTAATATACCTTAGAGCTGTTGTGTGGAAATAATAAAAAAGTCCCCCCATTTTGTGTTTCCTAGAACTGTAATTATGAAAAAAATCATTAACATGGTGAAACACATCTTGATGATGTCATCAAGATGTGTTTCACCATGTTAATGATTTTTTTCAGACCTCTAGTTCTAGGAAACACAGAATGGGGAAACGTTTTTATTATTTCCATACAACAGCTCTAAGGTACATTAATGACATAGTAAAATGTTGAAAATGAGTGGAATGCCCCTTTAACGATTCCCTCTTAACAGGTCCTTAACGCGTATTAAGGATTCCTATATATTTAGAAAAATCAATATGTTTTGCCTTCATTATGCTTTTTGATAAACACAATCATACAGTACATCAAATATTGCGCGCACACACACTATATTGTAGTGGTTCTCAAAGTGAGGCCCAGGGATCCCATGTGTGTTCGTTGAGGGGGTTCCAAATGGACCCTTACAGGTCTGTAAATCTGAGAGTGTACACATGTAACCAAATGGACCCTTACAGGTCTGTAAATCTGAGAGTGTACACATGTAACCAAATGGACCCTTACAGGTCTGTAAATCTGAGAGTGTACACATGTAACCAAATGGACCCTTACAGGTCTGTAAATCTGAGAGTGTACACATGTAACCAAATGGACCCTTACAGGTCTGTAAATCTGAGAGTGTACACATGTAACCAAATGGACCCTTACAGGTCTGTAAATCTGAGAGCGTACACATGTAACCAAATGGACCCTTACAGGTCTGTAAATCTGAGAGTGTACACATGTAACCAAATGGACCCTTACAGGTCTGTAAATCGGAGAGTGTACACATGTAACCAAATGGACCCTTACAGGTCTGTAAATCTGAGAGTGTACACATGTAACCAAATGGACCCTTACAGGTCTGTAAATCGGAGAGCGTACACATGTAACCAAATGTACCCTTACAGGTCTGTAAATCTGAGAGCGTACACATGTAACCAAATGGACCCTTACAGGTCTGTAAATCTGAGAGCGCACAAATGGGGGACACTCTCAAATGGGGGGACATTTAGTACACTCACAGAGTAATGAAATCCAAAAGTCTGAGAACCACTGGCGTTGTAATTGTATAGCAGATGTGAAGACTTCCACGTACTGTACCAGATCTAAGTGTGATGAAATAAAATAAAAACAGAAAAGGTTCCGAATGCGATGGAACCCATTCCGGTTCCTCAATGTTGGATTTGGTTCCTCCAGGTCTAGATCTCAGCCCTACCAACAACTCAACTAATTGATGATTATAATGAGGTTCAGCTGCTTGTGAGGACAATCACATTTGTAGGACAGCAATTTTATGAATGGACATTTTAAGCCTGACCCCAGAACCTGATTTATACTATATGCGCGCCTCTGTTGCACACCGAAAATAGCCAATGTACAAGCTCACAACGTGTCGCGCTGCGACTCATTGCGAACTTGCAGATCAGCTATTTTCGGTGTGTGACACCGAGGGGCACAACTAAGTATAAATCTGGCATAATTCTAACCCAACCCCATCCTGAATCCATTTCCCTTGTGAGGAAAAGGTTAATGTCCTCAAAATGTCTATTTCTCAAATTCTACTATGTGGGGACATCTGACCTTCACAAGTAAGTAAGTCCACACACACACACACACACACACACACACACACACACACACACACACACACACACACACACACACACACACACACACACACACACACACACACACACACACACACACACACACACACACACACACACACACACCCCCCCCCCCACACACACACACCCCACCTACCTGAAGAAGCCCTTGCAGCCTTCACAGGTCATGGCGTTGAAATGAAACCCGGTGGCCTTGTCTCCACAGACGCCGCAGATCCGCGGAGCGTTGCGGTCGAACTCATCCACCATGGAGGTGGTCACTGTCATGGCCTCCATCACTGCAACACACAGACACACAGCGGTTCCTTTAGTAATGGACACAAGTTATGACTCCATGAACTTCAGCGTTTGTTTCAGCGTGTATGTGGTAGCTGCTCTTGGTGTGGGAGTGTTTCAGCGTGTATGTTGTAGCTGCTCTTGGTGTGGGAGTGAGGGAGTGAGGCCGAATGTACGTGGCCGAGTGTGTGTGTGTGTGTGTGTGTGTGTGTGTGTGTGAGCTCATGGAATTGATGTTTCTGGCTTTATACACAGGTGTCAGGAATCAGGATATTAGCATATTTAGCGAAAGGCATCGACAGGACCGTTCTGCGTCGCCACAGGCACAGTGTTTAAGCAAGCAATCACGCGTGCATGCACATGCACGCACACACACACACACACACACACACACACACACACACACACACACACACACACACACACACACACACACACACACACACACACACACACACACACACACACACGTTATTAAACATCTGTGAGTTGCATGACTGACAGAAATAATTGAACTGAATGATCGAGGGCTATTTGCCAAAGGCTGGAAACTGATCAATGTACACACACACACTTAAACGGACATGCA
>NC_136807.1:3183784-3201576 GCF_951216825.1 Electrona antarctica
TTGATTGATTGATGTATGTATTAACACTTTGCAGAATTACAGTACATTTCAAGCACAACTCAATACAAAAACTGTTAACTGTGGACGAAACTATAAAGCATTACAATTGTTTACAAGAGGGTCCACCATTTCCAATTCATCAGAACATTTAGAGATGTACAAATATACACTTCTACAGTATAGCCAAAAACAGGACATCATCATACAAGGAGGTAAAAAGGGAAAAAAACATATACAGTGAGGGGAAAAGGGGTGGGGGGGATTCAGATTTTACAGGGGCCAGTTTCGAATTGCAGCTGTCCGTAGGTGCCCTTTGAGAGCAGTTTTGAAGGATTCAAGGGATTCGCATAACTTAATGACTGTTGGTAGGGCGTTCCACATTTTGGTGGCATAGGAGCGAAATTAATTTAGTCTTTGTGCCGAATCTGGTTTGTTGAACTATACAGTACCACTAATCTAATGCCTAAACACAACCATTTTAACATTAAACCTGAACTTAGATAATAAGGCTCCACTCAGCTATGACTGTGGTTATGATATTACTGATATGATATTACCAGTTAAGAAGCCTCCACCTTATTTTAATCATTTGATGTGAAAGATTCAATCTCAAGTTAACGCAAATATTCTTCTTTCAAAGGAAAATAATTTACCAAAATAATTCAGTGTCCATCTGTTCCTCCTGTGTTATTAACAACTGTGATTTCACTGAATAAAGACATGTTAAATATATATTGTAGCTCCAATCTAGGAGCTGAAAGAAAATGTGTGACTATGGAACTATGGAGTGAAGAATATCAAAGGTTGTTCTTTGATGTGTATATCGAGAACACTTGAAGTCACATCACAATCTAAGTAAACGTACTATATTAAAGGGCTCTATGTGTACGGTAGATTGCAAGGTGCTGTGTGACATGTACGCACGCACGCACGCACGTGTGCCCGCACCACACACACCATTATCCATGGTGTGTTCACACGTGTGTGTTTTACAGCAAAACAAACTGCTCCTCATTAATAGTGATGATGTACTGGCACCCATGAGAGAGGCTAGGACACTCAGGCCCTGAATTTCAACACAGGATTGCGGGAAATGTGAATATTTTCATCCTGCCTTCCCGTGGCGCACGGTCACTCCCCCACCCTGCTGAGCCCCCTGAGCCCCACCCCCCCCTCTGCTTCAGCACGCTTTCCCTAGCATATCACCAGGTGTCAATGTGAACTGCGTTGAAAATATGGACTGCTGGCTGAGACGTATCGACATCATCTGAAAATTACACCCGACTCCAAACACATTAGGGCAAAGGATCATGTCATGTCAATAATAACATCGTTATTAATCCTCCGGATCCTGATGCCTGATTCATTCATACTCCGTCGTGACAGAGCATAAATTATAGGCTTTAGATAGACGGATGGAAATGAAAGTATAACTGGTGCAAATGAATGTAATCTTCCACATGATCATAACGCAGATGACAGTGACGTACACTAAGGCAGCAGCAGCGGCCAAAAGACACCTTTTAAGAGCCAAGAGGAAGCTACCATATGAAAGCATAAAAGACACAAACGGTAGAAGGAGAAAGAGACAGAAAACTACAGAATAGATCAGAATCGCTGAAGTTGGAGCAACGAAATGAAAATTCAATTTGAGGTAAGAATAAAACTGAGACCTGATGCAGACCCGCTAGGGTGGAAATGTTGTTAAACTTGAATACATGTTCTACTGGGTGCTATTACACAGTGTCAAGAACATTAATATTTAACTCTACTACATTATCATTGCATACCTCGTTACTGAAATCAAATCAGTATATACAGTAATTGCAAGTCACAAATTGTATCCACACTGTTCATATTCAAAACAGGCACTCTCATCAAGACTAGATGCCTGCTGTCCATTGTTGTATGCTGATTGATTTATTTTATTTATGATATGATGCGATAAGCAATTTTGCTGCAGGGACCCCCTGGAACCCCCTCAAGGACCCCTGGGGGTCCCCAGACTCCACTTTGAGAACCCAGTACATCCAGAAACGCCCCTGCTGAAAACCATTACAAACTAAGGGCCCTATTATGCGTGTCTTAAGTACCAGGTCTTATTACTTAACTTAAGACCTGGAGGCGTGATCAATGCCATTTGGCTATTCTGAGTGGCCAAACAGCATTGACCACGCCTCCAGGTCTTAAGTTAAGTCATAAGACCTGGTACTTAAGACACGCATAATAGGGCCCTTTAATTGTCTTCCATGCCAATGAATGACCTGATTTTAAACATACCATGATGAGAGCCTGGTTTCCCAAATGCCAATGGACATCAAGTTTGGGCAGTATTATGCGTGTCTTAAGTACCAGGTCTTATTACTTAACTTAAGACCTGGAGGCGTGATCAATGCCATTTGGCTATTCTGAGTGGCCAAACAGCATTGACCACGCCTCCAGGTCTTAAGTTAAGTAATAAGACCTGGTACTTAAGACACGCATAATACTGCCCAATAACTGTACTGAAGCTCTATAATAATAATCTATTCTTTAGTTAACTGTACTGAAGCTCTATAATTCTATTCTTTAGTTAACTGTACTGAAGCTCTATAATTCTATTCTTTAGTTAACTGTAGTGAAGCTCTATAATTCTATTCTTTAGTTAACTGTACTGAAGCTCTATAATTCTATTCTTTAGTTAACTGTACTGAAGCTCTATAATTCTATTCTTTAGTTAACTGTAGTGAAGCTCTATAATTCTATTCTTTAGTTAACTGTACTGAAGCTCTATAATTCTATTCTTTAGTTAACTGTACTGAAGCTCTATAATTCTATTCTTTAGTTAACTGTAGTGAAGCTCTATAATTCTATTCTTTAGTTAACTGTACTGAAGCTCTATAATTCTATTCTTTAGTTAACTGTACTGAAGCTCTATAATTCTATTCTTTAGTTAACTGTAGTGAAGCTCTATAATTCTATTCTTTAGTTAACTGTACTGAAGCTCTATAATTCTATTCTTTAGTTAACTGTACTGAAGCTCTATAATTCCGCATTATGAAAATGTCTCTCTCTCCTCAACAAAACATAGTGACGCTTTTAATCAACTGTTTCCGTTTAGTGTTTTAGCCGAAGCTACGTATCATCATAACAATATGTTTAGTGTTTTAGCCGAAGCTATGTATCATCATAACAATATGTTTAGTGTTTTAGCCGAAGCTACGTATCATCATAACAATATGTTTAGTGTTTTAGCCGAAGCTACGTATCATCATAACAATATGTTTAGTGTTTTAGCCGAAGCTATGTATCATCATAACAATATGTTTTCTTGTCTGTCTTCACAGTAACATTGCAGAAATAAGCTCTCTAATTTCATTATTGCAATATCTATCTATACATCTTTTCAAAGAGAAGCGCTTGGCCGCTTTTACTGCAAGATGTAACCCCCCATGTAACCCCCCCATGTAACCCCCCCATGTAACCCCCCATGTACCCCCCCCCATGTACCCCCCCATGTAACCCCCCATGTACCCCCCCATGTAACCCCCCCCATGTAACCCCCCCATGTAACCCCCCATGTACCCCCCCCCATGTACCCCCCCATGTAACCCCCCCCCATGTAACCCCCCCATGTAACCCCCATGTAACCCCCCCATGTAACCCCCCCATGTAACCCCCCCATGTAACCCCCATGTAACCCCCCCATGTAACCCCCCCATGTAACCCCCCATGTAACCCCCCCATGTAACCCCCCATGTAACCCCCATGTAACCCCCCCATGTAACCCCCCATGTAACCCCCCCATGTAACCCCCATGTAACCCCCCCATGTAACCCCCCATGTAACCCCCATGTAACCCCCCATGTAACCCCCATGTAACCCCCCCATGTAACCCCCCATGTAACCCCCCCATGTAACCCCCATGTAACCCCCCCATGTAACCCCCCATGTACCCCCCCCCATGTAACCCCCATGTAACCCCCCCATGTAACCCCCATGTAACCCCCCCATGTAACCCCCATGTAACCCCCCCATGTAACCCCCATGTAACCCCCCCATGTAACCCCCCATGTACCCCTCCCCCATGTAACCCCCCCATGTAACCCCCCATGTAACCCCCCATGTAACCCCCATGTAACCCCCCCATGTAACCCCCCATGTAACCCCCCCATGTAACCCCCATGTAACCCCCCCATGTAACCCCCCCATGTAACCCCCCATGTAACCCCCCCATGTAACCCCCATGTAACCCCCCCATGTAACCCCCCCATGTAACCCCCCATGTAACCCCCCCATGTAACCCCCCATGTACCCCCCCCCCATGTAACCCCCCATGTACCCCCCCCCCATGTAACCCCCCCATGTAACCCCCATGTAACCCCCCCATGTAACCCCCCCATGTAACCCCCCATGTAACCCCCATGTAACCCCCCCATGTAACCCCCCCATGTAACCCCCCATGTAACCCCCATGTAACCCCCCCATGTAACCCCCCCATGTAACCCCCCATGTAACCCCCCATGTAACCCCCATGTAACCCCCCCATGTAACCCCCCCATGTAACCCCCCATGTAACCCCCCCATGTAACCCCCCCATGTAACCCCCCCATGTAACCCCCCATGTAACCCCCCATGTAACCCATGTAACCCCCCCATGTAACCCCCCATGTACCCCCCCCCCATGTAACCCCCCCCCCATGTAACCCCCCATGTAACCCCCCATGTAACCCCCATGTAACCCCCCCATGTAACCCCCCCATGTAACCCCCCATGTAACCCCCATGTAACCCCCCCATGTAACCCCCCCATGTAACCCCCCATGTAACCCCCCATGTAACCCATGTAACCCCCCCATGTAACCCCCCATGTACCCCCCCCCCATGTAACCCCCCATGTAACCCCCCCATGTAACCCCCCATGTACCCCCCCCCATGTAACCCCCCATGTAACCCCCCCCCCCCATGTAGCACAATAGCCTACATGATCTCATCGATGCTATCTATCTATCTACAGTATATCTATATCTATTCCAAAGAGAAGCTCTTGTTTTTGAGAAAGAGGAACGGCGTGTGAAGGTCAAACCACGTACTCTCCCTCTGTAAGAACACAATGTTCTCCATGGTAATATTATTGACCATTTTTGTATGTCCATTTTGTATGTCCATCACAAGCCAGCATGTTAATGACCCCTGACCCCTGTGGGATGTGCATGCTTCCCTCTGAACTCTCTCTCCCCCCAAAGGGTATAAATCTCCCCAATGTGAAGAATATAAAGGGAGAATTGCACCAAATCAATCCTCCCTTAAGTGAATTTCAGGCCCTTGGGTACACAGGCCACCAGGGGGCCAAAGACAATCAATAAAAGATAAAAGAAAAATGTAAAAACATTAAATAATCAAAATATTAAGACGCCTGATTGAGACAAAAACAAATTAAAATAGCAAAAAACGGTTGATCTAAAAACCCAGAACACATCACACTGCGACGCGTTGTGAGCTGTTTTGTTTTTAAAGCCATTACGCAATAGCGGGACTGCAGCCAGAGGCTAAGGGTCTTTGGGGGTCCTAAGCATGGTGTCTGGAAACCCCTCTACTAGCACGGAGACTGTGTTAAAACATACTACTCCACTCTCTGCCAACCTCGCTCCACCTACAGTGCCCACATGACTTATTCAACTTATATAAAGTGTGTGGTGAGTTCTCCAGGGAGTGCGTGCGTCGGAAAAGAAGTGAAAGGTTGTGACAGTCCCCGGCAGCCTCATGTGTACGTTGGTGAGGGCTCACATAAAGTAGGCTAAATCTGCTGCAGGGTCAAGCAAGGCCAGCAGCCAGCGCTCACCCCAACTACCCCCTATGCCCCCCACCCCTACTACCCCAACAGCCTTGTGACCGTCGTTAGCCACCCATTGCGTGTTCTCTCCCCCTCTCTCTCTCTCCCTCTCCCTCTCCCTCTCCCTCTCCCTCTCTCTCTCTCTCTCTCTCTCTCTCTCTCTCTCTCTCTCTCTCTCTCTCTCTCTCTCTCCGATGACTCCTCAGCTGTAAACACACAAGAGGCTGGTCGGACACTCTGCGGGGCCGCATCCACTCTGTCAACAAATTAAACATTTAGCAACGCAGACGGCTGCGTGATGTCTGTTCTGCGTGATGTCTGTTCTGCGTGATGTCTGTTTTGTGTTTAGCGTTGCGTTGTGAACTCGAGCTCTGCTCGTGACAATGAGCGTTTGAGGACATCTCTCTCTGATCCCGTCAGACCACACCTGCACCACCAGTGATATTTTGAGGCTGCAGTCCAGAGCGTATTTTCACGAATAAAAATGCATTTATTTTAATCCGTCTGTTAACCCATTAAAAGCATCTGTGTAACCACGTTAACGGTTCTTTTATACTTTGGCTATTCAAAAATAGCAGATATACAAGCTTGTAGATCTGCTATTTTTGAAAAATCTTGAACGTTTTAAACAAACATTTTTAACTCTTTGCTTCTGGGGGGTCCCTGGAACAAAATATTTTGAGATAGAGGTCCGCGGTCAAATACACAGGTATCGTTTTGGGGATCCATGACATGAAAAGGTTTGAGCAGCACTGCTATAGAAACAGGTTTTCAGAAAACGCACAGTATGCCTCAGGTCTTAACTCATTGTCTATAGATGTCCTTGCCAGCGATTTCAAGGGTTTTTTACTAATCGTTGAAGATCTATAGAATATTTTTCTCCACGACAATCCACACACATCTGACCTCAAACCAGTCCGTCGGTCACGCCTTGTGACACGCTCCATATACCGTATGGCCAACACAGAATTCCTTCCATATGTTGATCTGCCTCATCTGACCTCATCAAACCCTGTACACTCAAAACACTGCCCCGCTGCCACCCTTAGATCTCCATATATGGAGCTGACCTGTTCTGACATTCCATATGTTGATCTGACCTCATCAAACCCTGTACACTCAAGACACGCTCCATATATGGCCAGACCTCGTCAAACCGTGCACACTCAAGACACTGCAGGGGTGTGTCTAGAGGAAGAGGCACACCTGACTCCAATCTGGCTAGGAGTATTTAAGCAGGCTGGTCAAGGCCGTTCTCCCGCTCACCCCTACTCAGGAAACATTGTTTGGTTTTGGTTCTTTTGAGTTAGTTTGGTCCTTAGTTAATGCACCTGCACATTACACTACATTCTCACACATCCATACAAGCACTCTACACTACTGATACAACTGACTACTCACACCCCACTCTACACTACTGATACAACTGACTACTCACACCCCACTCTACACTACTGATACAACTGACTACTCACACCCCACTCTACACTACTGATACAACTGACTACTCACACCCCACTCTACACTACTGATACAACTGACTACTCACACCCCACTCTACACTACTGATACAACTGACTACTCACACCCCACTCTACACTACTGATACAACTGACTACTCACACCCCACTCTAAAAGTAAAGTATAATGTATGTTTAATCTAGTTTCAAATAAATACTTTTTTGGCATTTATTTCTGTGTGTCGTCTCCCATATGTGTCATGATTTGAGTCGGTTCATGACACTAGAAACGAGAAATACTGTAAAGTCATTTATTGGGTGAAGTATTCCTTAACCCATTAAAAGCGGGAAGACTGTCATTTCAGATGTCTGCGTTGGATATTCAAAAATAGCAGATCTATGTACAAGCTGAAGCTCACAGAGAGCTTGTACATCTACTTAAAGGAGCATTCAGTGATTTGGGTGATTTGGAAAAAACCATGGTCTGCCCCGGTAACAAGATGTGCACATGCACACGCTCTACAGTGGGGGGGAAGTACAACAGATCAACAGCACGTGCACCAAGGCCCGCCCCACTCGATCATGATTGGAGGAAGGCCACTCTCATCCTGATTGGATGAAGGCTTTGCCACCCAAAGCCCAAACCGAAACTAGGGTTTTTTGACCCCAGGGGCTCACTGGGGACAGGGAGGAACTCCTTATATGGTCAGCACACTTTATAGTAGGGAGGATTATCCAAAAAATAAGAAAAAATAAGTGATATTTGAATTAAGTGAAATCACTGAATATACCTTTAAGTTATGTTGAAAAGAAATAATTGCAACTACTCACACCTTCTTTGTTATTAGCCAGTATAGAAGTGCTCCTACTATTTTTAAGTGGTGTAAACCACTCCTACAACTGGCTTTGTTAGAAAAAATGAGCATGGTTGCTATGTTCGCCCTGTTCACCCGGGTGTGATTTAATTACGTCAGACATGATTTCATTACGTCAGACAGGCTATATAAGACCTTACACCACTCAGTTCACACGGGTGTGATTTTTTTTTAATCTTGAAAGTGTGATAACTACTGATTTAGAAGCCGTTTGTAGAGTTGGCCTCAGGTTTAATGGGTTAACCCATTTTGGGCGGGAACCCCTTTTGGTGTTAGCGTTATGCTATGCTTTAGCTATTGAAAAATAGCAGATCTACAAGCTCATAGCACGCCACCGAGTGGCGCGCTACGAGCTTGTAGGTCTGCTATTTTTGAAAAATCAAAGAACGACTGACAGAAACATAGCTTTTTCAGAAAACTGTCCTGAGGATTTTTACTGTGATCCAAGCTAGCTAGCTAGTTATCCAAGCTAGCTTTTCCCAGTACAGCTCACTATATATATATAACTAAGTGAACAGTTCCTGATGTATGTGGTGCACAGGACAGCCAAACAACTGCTTTATTACATTGTATGTCAGAAGAGGAATTTGGGTCAGCGAACTCTTCTCATGCTATATATATACACTTCACATGTATTATATACAAAGTGAAAATAACTTCTACAATTTGGCGCAACATGAAAGAAAATGCATTTTCTCAGAGAAATAGTTGAATACATGCAGTACATAGCATGATTCAGATGTAATCGAATGAAAAACGTCCCTTTCTAGGACATTCTCCGTATGGATGCAGGCAGCTGTGCCACGAGAACAAAGCCATGGATGCAAACATGTTTCATAAACATAATGCACCCTATTAGAACAGACTGTGCTGAAGTACATTCATGCTTTATGTAGCTGTGTGCCTCTGAAGGACCCGCTATGTTCAGCGTGCCACAATGCATGAATCAGGCTTAAGCCATTCTGGGCGGGAACTCCTTTTGGTGTAAGCATTATGTTATGCTTTAGCTATTGAAAAATAGCAGACCTACAAGCTCGTAGCGCGCCACCGAGTGGCGCGCTACGAGCTTGTAGGTCTGCTATTTTTGAAAAATCAAAGAACGACTGACATAGAAACATGGCTTTTTCAGAAAACTGTCAGGATGTAGAAGACATTTTTAGAATCTGATCTCAGGTCAAAATGGGTTAAGCCATTAAAGACGGGAAAGCATCTGTGTCATTTTGGATTTTAACCACTTTAACCCATTATTTTATACTAAATATTTTTGAAAAACCGTTGAAAAATCGAATGCAAATCTTTGAATATATATTTTTAAAGCAAACTTTTTTTCACACAAATCTTTGCTTCTGGGGATCCCCTGGACAAAACAAAAACATTTTGAGATGGAGGTCCGCGTCCAAATACAGTACATATCATTTCGGGGGTCCTTCACATGAAAACGTTTGAGCACCATTGACTGATATAGCAACATATGTTTTTCAAAGGACAAACTAAGAATCGGCCTCAGTTCTTAGTGGCTTAAGCCATTGTGTGAAGTGATGAACACATATCTCCACCACAGAGTAATAGAACCCATCGCACCTCATTGCACACGTCTATATTATCCTCTTGTCCTTCACATGTTTTTCTCACAGTCAATTTCTCTTTGCAGTTTGCCTTTGGGAGTCCGAATCGTTCATTCGTAGATGCAATATCCAGTGTGTGCACAGACTATATGGACCTGTTTACTGCTCCAGTGAGTTGTAGTGCTGCTGTAGACCAGTGAGTGGTAGTGCTGCTGTAGACCAGTGAGTGGTAGTGCTGCTGTAGACCAGTGAGTGGTAGTGCTGCTGTAGACCAGTGAGTGGTAGTGCTGCTGTAGACCAGTGAGTGGTAGTGCTGCTGTAGACCAGTGAGTGGTAGTGCTGCTGTAGACCAGTGAGTGGTAGTGCTGCTGTAGACCAGGGGATCTCAAAGGGAGGTCCGTCAACAACCAGCTTAACCACTCTTATACACGCGCCATTCGAAAAATAGCACGTGCGACACGTTGAGCTTGACAAAAATGTTGAGCGTGAAAAAATGCGAGCCTGAACAATGTGTGAAAATGAGAACCACGGTCCTACACAACACCAGGGAGAGAACCACGGTCCTACACAAGACCAGGGAGAGAATGAGAACCACGGTCCTACACAACACCAGGGAGAGAATGAGAACCACGGTCCTACACAACACCAGGGAGAGAACCACGGTCCTACACAACACCAGGGAGAGAATGAGAACCACGGTCCTACACAACACCAGGGAGAGAATGAGAACCACGGTCCTACACAACACCAGGGAGAGAATGAGAACCACGGTCCTACACAACACCAGGGAGAGAATGAGAACCACGGTCCTACACAACACCAGGGAGAGAATGAGAACCACGGTCCTACACAACACCAGGGAGAGAATGAGAACCACGGTCCTACACAACACCAGGGAGAGAATGAGAACCACGGTCCTACACAACACCAGGGAGAGAACCACGGTCCTACACAACACCAGGGAGAGAATGAGAACCACGGTCCTACACAACACCAGGGAGAGAACCACGGTCCTACACAACACCAGGGAGAGAATGAGAACCACGGTCCTACACAACACCAGGGAGAGAATGAGAACCACGGTCCTACACAACACCAGGGAGAGAATGAGAACCACGGTCCTACACAACACCAGGGAGAGAATGAGAACCACGGTCCTACACAACACCAGGGAGAGAATGAGAACCACGGTCCTACACAACACCAGGGAGAGAATGAGAACCACGGTCCTACACAACACCAGGGAGAGAATGAGAACCACGGTCCTACACAACACCAGGGAGAGAATGAGAACCACGGTCCTACACAACACCAGGGAGAGAACCACGGTCCTACACAACACCAGGGAGAGAATGAGAACCACGGTCCTACACAACACCAGGGAGAGAATGAGAACCACGGTCCTACACAACACCAGGGAGAGAATGAGAACCACGGTCCTACACAACACCAGGGAGAGAATGAGAACCACGGTCCTACACAACACCAGGGAGAGAATGAGAACCACGGTCCTACACAACACCAGGGAGAGAATGAGAACCACGGTCCTACACAACACCAGGGAGAGAATGAGAACCACGGTCCTACACAACACCAGGGAGAGAATGAGAACCACGGTCCTACACAACACCAGGGAGAGAATGAGAACCACGGTCCTACACAACACCAGGGAGAGAACCACGGTCCTACACAACACCAGGGAGAGAATGAGAACCAGGGTCCTACACAACACCAGGGAGAGAATGAGAACCACGGTCCTACACAACACCAGGGAGAGAACCACGGTCCTACACAACACCAGGGAGAGAATGAGAACCACGGTCCTACACAACAACAGGGAGAGAACCACGGTCCTACACAACACCAGGGAGAGAATGAGAACCACGGTCCTACACAACAACAGGGAGAGAACCACGGTCCTACACAACACCAGGGAGAGAACCACGGTCCTACACAACACCAGGGTGAGAATGAGAACCACGGTCCTACACAACACCAGGGAGAGAACCACGGTCCTACACAACACCAGGGAGAGAATGAGAACCACGGTCCTACACAACACCAGGGTGAGAATGAGAACCACGGTCCTACACAACACCAGGGAGAGAATGAGAACCACGGTCCTACACAACACCAGGGAGAGAATGAGAACCATGGTCCTACACAACACCAGGGAGAGAATGAGAACCACGGTCCTACACAACACCAGGGAGAGAATGAGAACCACGGTCCTCCACAACACCAGGGAGAGAACCACGGTCCTACACAACACCAGGGAGAGAACCACGGTCCTACACAACACCAGGGAGAGAACCACGGTCCTACACAACACCAGGGAGAGAACCACGGTCCTACACAACACCAGGGAGAGAATGAGAACCACGGTCCTACACAACACCAGGGAGAGAATGAGAACCAGGGTCCTACACAACACCAGGGAGAGAATGAGAACCACGGTCCTACACAACACCAGGGAGAGAACCACGGTCCTACACAACACCAGGGAGAGAATGAGAACCACGGTCCTACACAACACCAGGGTGAGAATGAGAACCACGGTCCTACACAACACCAGGGTGAGAATGAGAACCACGGTCCTACACAACACCAGGGAGAGAATGAGAACCACGGTCCTACACAACACCAGGGAGAGAATGAGAACCACGGTCCTACACAACACCAGGGTGAGAACCACGGTCCTACACAACACCAGGGAGAGAACCACGGTCCTACACAACACCAGGGAGAGAATGAGAACCAGGGTCCTACACAACACCAGGGAGAGAATGAGAACCACGGTCCTACACAACACCAGGGAGAGAACCACGGTCCTACACAACACCAGGGAGAGAATGAGAACCACGGTCCTACACAACACCAGGGAGAGAATGAGAACCACGGTCCTACACAACACCAGGGAGAGAACCACGGTCCTACACAACACCAGGGAGAGAATGAGAACCAGGGTCCTACACAACACCAGGGAGAGAATGAGAACCACGGTCCTACACAACACCAGGGAGAGAATGAGAACCACGGTCCTACACAACACCAGGGTGAGAATGAGAACCACGGTCCTACACAACACCAGGGAGAGAATGAGAACCACGGTCCTACACAACACCAGGGAGAGAATGAGAACCACGGTCCTACACAACACCAGGGAGAGAATGAGAACCACGGTCCTACACAACACCAGGGAGAGAATGAGAACCACGGTCCTACACAACACCAGGGAGAGAATGAGAACCACGGTCCTACACAACACCAGGGAGAGAATGAGAACCATGGTCCTACACAACACCAGGGAGAGAACCATGGTCCTACACAACACCAGGGTGAGAATGAGAACCACGGTCCTACACAACACCAGGGAGAGAACCACGGTCCTACACAACACCAGGGAGAGAACCACGGTCCTACACAACACCAGGGTGAGAATGAGAACCACGGTCCTACACAACACCAGGGAGAGAACCACGGTCCTACACAACACCAGGGAGAGAATGAGAACCACGGTCCTACACAACACCAGGGAGAGAACCACGGTCCTACACAACACCAGGGAGAGAACCACGGTCCTACACAACACCAGGGAGAGAATGAGAACCACGGTCCTACACAACACCAGGGAGAGAACCACGGTCCTACACAACACCAGGGAGAGAATGAGAACCACGGTCCTACACAACACCAGGGAGAGAATGAGAACCACGGTCCTACACAACACCAGGGAGAGAACCACGGTCCTACACAACACCAGTGTGAATGACACATACGAGTTTATTCACTGATATTATACTTCACTGAATGACACAAAGAGGAAGGCAAAAGTCTTTTCATTCTTGTGGTTAGAGTGTCCTGTTAGTTAGGGGTTGGTCACGCGGTCAGGTCATACCAGTTAGTTAGGGGTTAGTTAGGGGTTGGTCACGCGGTCGGGTCATACCACAGAGCTGGTACGGTTAGTTAGGGGTTGGTCAGGCGGTCGGGTCATACCACAGAGCTGGTACGGTTAGTTAGGGGTTGGTCAGGCGGTCGGGTCATACCACAGAGCTGGTACGGTTAGTTAGGGGTTGGTCACGCGGTCGGGTCATACCAGAGAGGTTAGTTAGGGGTTGGTCACGCGGTCGGGTCATACCACAGAGCTGGTACGGTTAGTTAGGGGTTGGTCAGGCGGTCGGGTCATACCACAGAGCTGGTACGGTTAGTTAGGGGTTGGTCACGCGGTCGGGTCATACCACAGAGCTGGTACGGTTAGTTAGGGGTTGGTCAGGCGGTCGGGTCATACCAGAGAGGTTAGTTAGGGGTTGGTCACGCGGTCGGGTCATACCACAGAGCTGGGACGGTTAGTTAGGGGTTGGTCACGCGGTCGGGTCATACCACAGAGCTGGTACGGTTAGTTAGGGGTTGGTCACGCGGTCGGGTCATACCACAGAGCTGGTACGGTTAGTTAGGGGTTGGTCAGGCGGTCGGGTCATACCAGAGAGGTTAGTTAGGGGTTGGTCACGCGGTCGGGTCATACCACAGAGCTGGGACGGTTAGTTAGGGGTTGGTCACGCGGTCGGGTCATACCACAGAGCTGGTACGGTTAGTTAGGGGTTGGTCACGCGGTCGGGTCATACCACAGAGCTGGGACGGTTAGTTAGGGGTTGGTCACGCGGTCGGGTCATACCACAGAGCTGGGACGGTTAGTTAGGGGTTGGTCACGCGGTCGGGTCATACCAGAGAGGTTAGTTAGGGGTTGGTCACGCGGTCGGGTCATACCAGAGAGGTTAGTTAGGGGTTGGTCACGCGGTCGGGTCATACCACAGAGCTGGGACGGTATCCTGCATGACCTGCTTGGCACTCAGCATCAAGGGTTGTATTTGGGGGTAAGTCCCTGCGACATAGCTTCATGTCCTAAGGGTGTACTTGTATATCAAGCTGCTTCATGCTAAGGAAACAGGAGATAGACTCCTGACCTCAGCCACATGGCTGAGGAAACCAACGGTTCCCCAGGCTACTTAACAAACACATTATGTGCCCTTTCATTCTTTCAAAATGGCGACCCAGGGTGCCCACTTTTAGACCCACTTTTTGACATAAAAAAAAAAAGAAAATTACCAAGACGCCCACAGACGTCCTGGGCACTACATGCGGTAGTTCCGAGGACGTCTGTGGACGTCTTGGGCACAATTTGTGTTAATATGGAATATGTTTTAAACATTTAAATAAATATATAAAATATGCTTAGTGCACAATATGCTTTTTGTTTAAATATAAATACAATGTATGAACTGGAAGCTCTGATGAAGTCCATCAACCTGTCAACTTGTATGTATAACATGCACAGTATGCTATACATACAGTACTGTGCACTCAGAAAGCTTCAGTTATGTTGACACAGACATGCGCGCGCGCACGCCCACACACACACACACACACACACACACACACACACACACACACACACGCACACGCACACGCACACACACACACACACACACACACACGCACACGCACACACACACACACACACACTGCTGCTTACTTAATAGAGAGTGGAATTCTTAACATTACAGGTTTACATTCCGTATATGATCTCTCAGCAAATAGCATGCTGCGGTTGTGTACATTTGTTCACTTGAGAAGGAGAAAAGTACATGAACCTTTATACACAGTACATCTCTGAGTGTTAACCCATTCTGGGCGGGAACCCCTTTTGGTGTTTTAAACATTATGTTATATAATTTAGCTATTGAAAAATAGCAGATCTACAAGCTCATAGCTATTTTTTGAAAAATCGTTAAAATGTGGCGCAAATCATTGAATATATATTTCAGAGCGAACATTTTTAACTAAAATGTTTGCTCTGGGGGGGTCCCTGGAACTACATATTTTGAGATGGGGGTCCGTGGCCCAATAGAGATAATTCTGGGGGTCTTTGACGTGAAAAAGGTTGAGCACCACAGAAAAATGTTAGGATTTAATTGACCTCAGTCCAAAATGGGTTAAAGGACCACTTCACCACTTTTCAACATCTCTTCATATAATTGGTCCTCATTAATGTTCATGATAAAACACAACCATTTTTTTCTACTCAGTCTGTGTCTCATAGGAGGGCTTTGGGCAGTTCGGACACCCGTCCACCAGTGACATCATCGTTAGGCAGATTTTTTGTTAAAACAAGATTTGTTTTAAAACATATTAAGATTTGTATTATCGTGAGAACGATGGCTTCCATTATCGCAGTGCAACTTTTCAGGAAAAGAAAGCCTGCCGTTTCTATTAGCATGGATTCACCATCGATGATGTCACTGGTGGACGGGTTTCTGAACTGCCCACAGCCCTCCTATGAGACACAGACTGAGTAGAAAAAAAATTGTGGTATTTTATCATGAACATTAGTGAGGACCAATTATAGGAAGAGGAGTTGAAAAGTGGTGAAGTGGTCCTTTAATTCACCTCTGAAAATGTTAGCGTGTAGAGTAGGTATAGCCTATAGAGCGTCGCAGTCCCGCCCCCTTGCATGACGACGCCAGGCCCAGTCCCGCCCCCTTGCATGACGACGCCAGGCCCAGGAAATGAATCCCAATGCATTTTTCCCATAGACATTTCAAAACGTATTTATTTAAAGACCTTATAAGCGTCGTACGAAGCCAACTCTTGTCGTGACAAATCATGACAACAAACACAATATTTTGGACCAAACATAATTACAAAGAAGAAAAACAACAAAGAAAGTTGTGTAACCTGCCGTTTTCTTCTTCTTTCTAATTATTTGTTCAGCCCGGAAAATTGTGTTTGTTGTCATGATTTGTCACGACTAGAGTTGGCTTTGTCCACGGCGTAAACGTCTTTAAATAAATACTTTCTGAAATGTCTATGAGGAAAATGAACAGAGAATCATTTCCTGGTCCATGGTAGGGGGCGGGACTGCGACGCTCTATACTGTAGTTGTCTAAGATTCCTCTATATGCCACCGCCGGGTTATCCCATTCTGGACGGGAACCCCTTTTGGTGTTTTAACTAAGCATTATGTTATACTTTAGCTATTGAAAAATAGCAGACCTACAAGCTTGTAGGTCTGCTATTTTTGAAAAATCCTAAAAATGCGGCACAAATCTTTGAATATATATTCTTTCAGAGCGAACGTTTTTTTTGTATTTTGACGCCAGGCCTAAACGGGTCTGAAACAACGTAGAATCCTGTCCTAAACGACCAGTGGTGCAAAGTAACAAAGAACATTTACTCTTGTACTGTACTTACATTTTACACAAAGTAATTAAAATCAGCCCCACATTTACAGTACGAGCTGCAATATTAACCCATTCTGACCTAAATCCTGACAGTTTTCTGAAAAAACTATGTTTCTATGTCAGTCGTACAAGCTCTCGTACAGATCTACAAGCTCGTAGCTTGTAGATCTGCTATCTTTCAATAGCTAAAGCATAACATAATGCTAACACCAAAAGGGGTTCCCGCCCAAAATGGGTTAAAATCAGCCCCACATTCACGAGCTGAAATATTAACACAATCACGAACTACAATCCAATAATATGATTGTGAAAGAAAGGCAACATTCTGCATAGTGAGTGCCTTTACATTTGCTACTCTAAGCATCCTTTGATGCCAATACTTTTAAAACATCCGAGTAGCCTACTTCCTCCATCCCTGTGAACAACCCTAACATATGGAACTGTATTTTTCCCCCACATGAATGCCAATGGCTAAACCATTCCAGGGTCTCTCTCTCTCTCTCAACACTGGAACCAATTCTTTACATCCCCCTCCTCCTCCCCGTGTCTCCTCAGCCCCCGGTCTGTCCGGCCCTTTTCCTCCTCTGGATGTCCTCGAAACGGTTTGCCCGGGACCATTTCAATCCTCTACGGGCCGCCGCCTGCACCAAAGGAGAACCCCACACATGCCTGTAGGAAATGGAGCAGATTCCGATATAGCAGGGGTTGGAGTCTATAGGCGACGCAACGCATCGGGGGGCATGGCCTACTTTTTACAACCCCAGCTGCCTTGCAGTGGGCCTCACGGCGCCGCTGACAGCCAAGCAACGCCACAAATTACGGTACACTCCTGTACTGCGAGCT
>NC_136807.1:3201776-3206776 GCF_951216825.1 Electrona antarctica
GTGTGTGGCACGCGCACGCCCCTCTCCCTTCCAGTGTGTGTGTGTGTGGCACGCGCACACCCCTCTCCATTCCAGTGTGTGTGTGTGTGTGTGTGTGGCACGCGCTCGCCCCTCTCCATTCCAGTGTGTGTGTGTGTGTGTGTGTGTGGCACACGCTCGCCCCTCTCCATTCCAGTGTGCGTGTGTGTGTGTGTGTGTGTGGCACACGCTCGCCCCTCTCCATTCCAGTGTGTGTGTGTGTGTGTGTGGCACACGCTCGCCCCTCTCCATTCCAGTGTGTGTGTGTGTGTTTGTGTGTGTGTGGCACACGCTCGCCCCTCTCCATTCCAGTGTGTGTGTGTGTGGCACACGCTCGCCCCTCTCCATTCCAGTGTGTGTGTGTGTGTGGCACACGCTCGCCCCTCTCCATTCCAGTGTGTGTGTGTGTGTGTGTGTGTGTGGCACACGCTCGCCCCTCTCCATTCCAGTGTGTGTGTGTGTGTGTGTGTGTGGCACACGCTCGCCCCTCTCCATTCCAGTGTGTGTGTGTGTGGCACACGCTCGCCCCTCTCCATTCCAGTGTGTGTGTGTGTGTGTGTGTGTGTGTGTGTGTGTGTGGCACACGCTCGCCCCTCTCCATTCCACCAGGCAGTAACCTTGCGTCACACGGCTCTCCTCAGAGCGGACGGACAGAGGCAGCTTTCGCTGGCCAGTGAATTTCGGTTTTAAACTGCGATAACGCCCGAACGGTGCAGGTGTACCATACTATACTGGGGAAGGCTCTTTGGATCCGGGCTGGTGAGCCGCTTCCAACAGTGCCGGGCTCGAGTCTGACCGTCAGCCCCCCCCCCGGGCAGAGGGACCACCGTGTTTTCACACGTGTTTCGAAAAATAAAACACTGCTTGGAGTGGTTACCCCATTTTGGGCGGGAACCCCTTTAGGTGTTTTAACTACGCATTATGTTATACTTTAGCTATTGGAAAATAGCAGATCTACAAGCTCATAGCGCGCCACCGAGTGGCGCGCTATGAACTTGTAGGTCTGCTATTTTTGAAAAATCGTAAAAATGCGGCACAAATCTTTGAATATATATTCTTTCAGAGCGCACGCACGCACGCACGCACGCACGCACGCACGCACGCACGCACGCACGCACGCACGCACGCACGCACGCACGCACGCACACACTCACACTCACACTCACATATGCAAGTAACACAGTCCTATACACACCACACACAAAGCAGAAGCTGTGTATACAGTATGATCATACGTTAGCATTGCTGTCAGCAATGGTTCTACAGAAACACTAGTGCTTGTGCACACATATGTGTGTGCGTGCGTGCGTGCGTGCGTGCGTGCGTGCGTGCGTGCGTGCGTGCGCTCTGATTACTTTGACTGTTACCGGCATAATAATTGCCATTTCTCTCACAAATAACGTATATGTATCATGAACGCAATATCATCATAACCAAATTTGCATCACACATTGATACATCCAGTCGCACCTCAAAATAACTTTCACTTCTGCCCATAGGGGGCGCCACAAACACAAACAGTTGCACCGAATGTCGTACAAATTCTCAGCAGATTCCCTGTGGCTGTACTCCCAAGACTGACACATCCCTGGCGAGGCGAGGAGGCCACGGCAGAGACCTCTGCTGAGGAGGCGAGCAGGCCACGGCAGAGACCTGTGCTGAGGAGGCCACGGCAGAGACCTGTGCTGAGGAGGCGAGCAGGCCACGGCAGAGACCTGTGCTGAGGAGGCCACGGCAGAGACCTGTGCTGAGGAGGCCACGGCAGAGACCTGTGCTGAGGAGGCGAGCATGCCACGGCAGAGACCTGTGCTGAGGAGGCCACGGCAGAGACCTGTGCTGAGGAGGCCACGGCAGAGACCTATGCTGATGAGGCGAGCAGGCCATGGCAGAGACCTGTGCTGAGGAGCACACTCTTCTAGTCCACTAAGTATGTTCAAATACTGAGTAAACAGTTCCTCCTGTCAAATTTGTGAACTCAACGCATTTCCAAAATTAATTATGTAATAAAATGCTTTAATCCTATCAAAATAATCAAATTGAATTAAATGAAATCCCAGGGGGGAAAGTGCTATGATGTATTGAATTGTTTCCCCCAAAAGAATCATAATCAAATCAAAGTGAGGTCAGATTCACACTACTCTGGGGTAATTTAATATTCCTGGGGGTAATTGTAGCTGCTCTGTGATGCTAATTGTGTTCAGGTTCAAGTCCAGTCACATGACAACAGTCTACGCCGGCCCATGATGTCATCATGTGCCAAAGTCAAGTCAAAATGTTCATTTAACTCAGAGAGTGAAATTGTCCTCTTTTATGTGCTGCTCCAATCAGAATCTACTTATTTTCGCATCACAGTTTTACAAGTAAAAAAGTGGGTGAAATTATTTTCTTTTTTGCATAGTTCCCGTTGTGTCATTTCTTCCAATAAGTACAAGGGGAAGAAGAGAGAGAGGAGGGGGGGGGGGGGCGCTAAGGAGATCAAGGCAGGAAAGAAGGAAGTTTGAGCGCTTTTACCACAAAAATCACACCTGTGTGAAGTGAGGGGCGCTCTTATCGTCATACATCGTCTCATTCTGACGAATTACAATTTGCGTCCTCACTTTTCCGTCCTAACTTTTGTCTACTTTGTGTTTACACAAACCCGGTAAACTGGGCATAGGAGGTGCTAGCGCCCCTCAAAAGGTACAAGTAAAGGGTTTCCAGATCATTTAGAAGCTTGTTTCAGTGTATTTTGTAAATTGCGTTCGGACCCCCTTGAAAACCAGACGGTTCATCTCAAGGGATTGCTCCGAATAAAGACATTTCACACACACACACACACACACACACACACACACACACACACACACACACACACACACACACACACACACACACACACACACACACACACACACACACACACACACACACACACACACACACACACACACAGTCCACCTGACTATATGTCTGCATGTGCATGCGCTGTGCGCACACATGCACAGACACACAAGCTAGCTTGACCCATCAATTATCTTTTATGGCCTTCCGGTTGTGTAATCTTCCCAAATGATTCACAGGGAGAGATGTGCGTGCGTGCGTGCGTGCGTGCGTGAATGTGTGCACGTGGGCCATGCGTGCATCTATTGTATACTGGGGTTAGTGTGCATTAGGAGCAGCAAAAACAAGCGTGACCTGACAATTCTTTCACTATCGCTGTAGCACAATGACAGTAAAATGCTACATAATACTGGTGAGAGAATGAGAATGTGTGAGAGGCCAGAGAAATGACAATGAAACACAGAGAGAGACATGACGAGATGGTGGCCACAGCTCTTGTGCGTGCGTGCATGCGCGTGCGTGCGTGTGTGCATGTGCGTGCGTGAACCACTTTAACCCTGACTGACTGACACTTTAACCCTGACTTACTTGGACAACTCCCTGTTTGCCTCTACACAAATCTTTTCACTGAAATAGCCAATCTACAGCTCACAGCACGTCACAACTTCATGTAGATAGGCTATTTTCGCCTATTTTCCCAGAATGTTTGCCTATTGTGACATGAATTGTGACGGAAACAACTCTGGGGGGAAAAACCCATTATTACACTTATTGCTGACAGCAGTTGGATACCCTGGAAGAGCTTGATGATTTTGCAGCGTTCAGTAGCAACACAATACTTAGAGGATGAAACCGTAAAGGTCATGACCTCTCAGTCAGATACAATACTTACAGGATGAAACCCTAAAGGTCATGACCTCTCAGTCAGATACTTACAGGATGAAACCCTAAAGGACATGACCTCTCAGTCAGATACAATACTTACAGGATGAAACCCTAAAGGACATGACCTCTCAGTCAGATACAATACTTACAGGATGAAACCCTAAAGGACATGACCTCTCAGTCAGATACTTACAGGATGAAACCCTAAAGGACATGACCTCTCAGTCAGATACTTACAGGATGGAACCCTAAAGGACATGACCTCTCAGTCAGATACTTACAGGATGAAACCCTAAAGGACATGACCTCTCAGTCAGATACAATACTTACAGGATGAAACCCTAAAGGACATGACCTCTCAGTCAGATACTTACAGGATGAAACCCTAAAGGTCATGACCTCTCAGTCAGATACAATACTTACAGGATGAAACCCTAAAGGACATGACCTCTCAGTCAGATACTTACAGGATGAAACCCTAAAGGACATGACCTCTCAGTCAGATACAATACTTACAGGATGAAACCCTAAAGGTCATGACCTCTCAGTCAGATACAATACTTACAGGATGAAACCCTAAAGGTCATGACCTCTCAGTCAGATACTTACAGGATGAAACCCTAAAGGTCATGACCTCTCAGTCAGATACTTACAGGATGAAACCCTAAAGGTCATGACCTCTCAGTCAGATACTTACAGGATGAAACCCTAAAGGTCATGACCTCTCAGTCAGATACTTACAGGATGAAACCCTAAAGGACATGACCTCTCAGTCAGATACAATACTTACAGGATGAAACCCTAAAGGTCATGACCTCTCAGTCAGATACTTACAGGATGAAACCCTAAAGGTCATGACCTCTCAGTCAGATACAATACTTACAGGATGAAACCCTAAAGGACATGACCTCTCAGTCAGATACAATACTTACAGGATGAAACCCTAAAGGACATGACCTCTCAGTCAGATACTTACAGGATGAAACCCTAAAGGTCATGACCTCTCAGTCAGATACTTACAGGATGAAACCCTAAAGGTCATGACCTCTCAGTCAGATACAATACTTACAGGATGAAACCCTAAAGGACATGACCTCTCAGTCAGATACTTACAGGATGAAACCCTAAAGGACATGACCTCTCAGTCAGATACTTACAGGATGAAACCCTAAAGGACATGACCTCTCAGTCAGATACTTACAGGATGAAACCCTAAAGGACATGACCTCTCAGTCAGATACTTACAGGATGAAACCCTAAAGGTCATGACCTCTCAG